>NW_027459094.1:120000-121317 GCF_050624435.1 Tenrec ecaudatus | reverse complement strand
GGTTAGGGTTAGGGTAGGGTTAGGGTTAGGGTTAGCGTTAGGTTTAGGGTTAGGGTTAGGGTTAGGTTTAGTGTTAGGGTTAGGGTTAGCGTTAGGGTTAGGGTAAGGGTTACGGTTAGCGTTAGCATTAGGGTTAGCGTTAGCTTTAGGCTTAGAGTTAGGGTTAGGGTTAGGGTTAGTGTTAGGTTTAGGGTTAGGGTTAGCGTTGGGGTTAGGGTTAGAGTTATGGTTAGGGTTAGGGTTAGCGTTAGGGTTATGGTTAGGTTTAGCGATAAGGTTAGGGTTAGGGTTAGGGTTAGCGTTAGGGTGAGGGTTAGGGTTAGGGTTAGGGTTACCGTTAGGGTTCGGTTTAGGTTTAGGATTAGGGTTCTCGTTAGCGTTAGGGTTAGGTTTAGGGTTAGGGTTAGGGTTAGCGTTAGGTTTAGGGTTAGCGTTAGCGTTAGGGTTAAGGTTAGGGTTATGGTTAGCGTTAGGGTTAGGTTTAGGGTTAGGGTTATGGTTAGGGTTAGCGTTAGGATTAGCGTTAGCATTAGGGTTAGGGTTAGGTTTAGGGTTAGCGTTAGGGTTAGGCTTAGGGTTAGGGTTAGCGTTAGCTTCAGGGTTAGGGTTAGGGTTAGGGTTAAGGTTAGGGTTAGGGTTAGGGTTAGGGTTAGCGTTAGGGTTAGGGTTAGGGTTAGCATTAGGGTTAGGGTTAGCGTTAGGGTTAGTGTTAGGGTTAGGGTTAGGGTTGCGTTAGACTTCGGGTTAGGGTTACGGTTAGCGTTAGGTTTAGGGTTAGGGTTAGGGTTAGGGTTAGGGTTAGTATTAGCGTTAGGGTTAGGGTTAGGGTTAGGGTTAGCATTAGGGTTAGGGTTAGGTTTAGCGTTAGCGTTAGGGTTTAGGTTAGGATTAGGGTTAGGGTTAGGGTTAGCGTTAGGGTTAGGGTTAGGGTTAGCGTTAGGTTTAGGGTTAGGGTTAGGGGTAGGGGTAGTGTTAGGGTTAGGGTTAGGGTTAGCCTTAGGGTTAGGGTTAGCGTTAGGGTTAGGGTTAGGGTTAGGGTTAGCGTTAAGGTTAGGGGTAGGGATAGGGTTAGTGTTTGGGTTAGGGTTAGCGTTATGGTTAGGGTTTGCGTTAGGGTTAGTGTTAGGGTTAGCGTTAGGGTTAGGGTTAGCGTTAAAGTTAGCGTTAGGGTTAGGATTAGGGTTAGGGTTAGGGTTAGGTTTAGGGTTATGGTTAGCGTTAGGGTTAGGGTTAGGGTTAGCGTTAGGGTTAGCGTTAGCGTTAGGGTTAAGGTTAGGGTTAGGGTTAGCGTTAGGGTTAGGTTTAGGGTTAGAGTTA
>NW_027459094.1:115000-117500 GCF_050624435.1 Tenrec ecaudatus | reverse complement strand
TTAGGGTTAGCGTTAGCTTTAGGCTTAGAGTTAGGGTTAGGGTTAGGGTTAGTGTTAGGTTTAGGGTTAGGGTTAGCGTTTGGGTTAGGGTTAGCGTTAGGGTTAGCGTTAGTGGTAGGGTTAAGGTTAGGTTTAGGGTTAGGGTTATCGTTAGGGTTAGGGTTAGGGTTAGGGGTAGCGTTAGGGTTAGGGTTTGGGTTAGGGTGAGGGTTAGGGTTAGGGTTGCGTTAGCGTTAGGGTTAGGGTTAGGGTTAGCGTTAGGTTTAGGGTTAGGGTTAGGGTTAGGGTTAGGTTTAGGGTTAGGGTTAGGGTTAAGGTTAGCGTTAGGGTTAGGGTAAGGGTTAGGGTTAGGGTTAGCGTTAGGGTTAGGGTTAGGGTTAGGGTTAGCGTTAGGGTTAGAGTGAGGGTTAGGGCTAGTGTTAGCGTTAGGGTTAGGGTTAGGGTTAGCGTTAGGGTTAGTTTTAGGGTTAGGGTTAGCGTTAGCGTTAGGGTTAGGGTTAGCGTTAAGGTTAGGGTTAGCGTTAGGGTTAGGGTTAGGGTTAGGGTTAGCGTTAGGGTTAGGGTTAGGGTTAGGGTTAGGGTAGGGTTAGGGTTAGCGTTAGGGTTAGGTTTAGGGTTAGGGTTATGGTTAGGGTTAGCGTTAGGATTAGCGTTAGCGTTAGGGTTAGGGTTAGGTTTAGGGTTAGCGTTAGGGTTAGGGTTAGGGTTAGGGTTAGCGTTAGCTTCAGGGTTAGGGTTAGGGTTAGGGTTAAGGTTAGGGTTAGGGTTAGGGTTAGGGTTAGCGTTAGGGTTAGGGTTAGGGTTAGCGTTAGGGTTAGGGTTAGCGTTAGGGTTAGGGTTAGGGTTAGGGTAGGGTTAGGGTTAGCGTTAGCGTTAGGGTTAGGGTTAGCGTTATCGTTAGGGTTAGGGTTAGCGTTAGGTTTAGGGTTAGGGTTAGGGTTAGGGGTAGGGTTAGGGTTAGCGTTAGGGTTAGGTTTAGGGTTAGGGTTAGCATTAAGATTAGGGTTAGGGTTAGCGTTAGCGTTAGGGTTAGGGTTAGGGTTAGGGTTAGCGTTAGGGTTAGGGTTAGCGTTAGCGTTAGGGTTAGGGTTAGTGTTAGCGTTAGGGTTAGGGTTAGTATTAGGGTTAGGATTAGGGTTAGGGTTAGGGTTAGCTTTAGGGTTAGGGTTAGGGTTAGGGTTAGCGTTAGGGTTAGGGTTAGGGTTAGGGTTAGCGTCAGGGTTAGGGTTAGGGTTAGGGTTAGCGTTAGGGTTAGTGTTAGGGTTAGGGTTAGCGTTAGGGTTAGGGTTAGAGTTAGGGTTAGGGTTAGGGTTAGCGTTAGGGTTATGGTTAGGTTTAGCGATAAGGTTAGGGTTAGGGTTAGGGTTAGCGTTAGGGTGAGGGTTAGGGTTAGGGTTAGGGTTAGCGTTAGGGTTCGGTTTAGGTTTAGGATTAGGGTTCTCGTTAGCGTTAGGTTTAGGTTTAGGGTTAGGGTTAGGGTTAGCGTTAGGTTTAGGGTTAGCGTTAGCGTTAGGGTTAAGGTTAGGGTTATGGTTAGCGTTAGGGTTAGGTTTAGGGTTAGGGTTATGGTTAGGGTTAGCGTTAGGATTAGCGTTAGCGTTAGGGTTAGGGTTAGGTTTAGGGTTAGCGTTAGGGTTAGGGTTAGGGTTAGGGTTAGCGTTAGCTTCAGGGTTAGGGTTAGGGTTAGGGTTAAGGTTAGGGTTAGGGTTAGGGTTAGGGTTAGCGTTAGGGTTAGGGTTAGGGTTAGCATTAGGGTTAGGTTTAGCGTTAGGGTTAGTGTTAGGGTTAGGGTTAGGGTTGCGTTAGACTTCGGGTTAGGGTTACGGTTAGCGTTAGGTTTAGGGTTAGGGTTAGGGTTAGGGTTAGGGTTAGTATTAGCGTTAGGGTTAGGGTTAGGGTTAGCATTAGGGTTAGGGTTAGGTTTAGCGTTAGCGTTAGGGTTTAGGTTAGGATTAGGGTTAGGGTTAGGGTTAGCGTTAGGGTTAGGGTTAGGGTTAGCGTTAGGTTTAGGGTTAGGGTTAGGGGTAGGGGTAGTGTTAGGGTTAGGGTTAGGGTTAGCCTTAGGGTTAGGGTTAGCGTTAGGGTTAGGGTTAGGGTTAGGGTTAGCGTTAAGGTTAGGGGTAGGGATAGGGTTAGGGTTTGGGTTAGGGTTAGCGTTATGGTTAGGGTTTGCGTTAGGGTTAGGGTTAGCGTTAAAGTTAGCGTTAGGGTTAGGATTAGGGTTAGGGTTAGGGTTAGGTTTAGGGTTATGGTTAGCGTTAGGGTTAGGGTTAGGGTTAGCGTTAGGGTTAGCGTTAGCGTTAGGGTTAAGGTTAGGGTTAGGGTTAGCGTTAGGGTTAGGTTTAGGGTTAGGGTTAGGGTTAGCGTTAGGGTTAGGGTTAGGGTTAGCATTAGGGTTAGGGTTAGCGTTAGGGTTAGGGTTAGAGTTAGGGTTGCGTTAGCGTTCGGGTCAGGGATAGGGTTAGGGTTAGGGTTAGGGTTAGCGTTAGGGTTAGGGTAA
>NW_027459094.1:107500-110000 GCF_050624435.1 Tenrec ecaudatus | reverse complement strand
AGCGTTAGGGTTAGCTTTAGCGTTAGGGTTAGGGTTAGGTTTAGGGTTAGCGTTACGGTTAGGGTTAGGGTTAGGGTTAGCGTTAGCGTTAGGGATAGGATTAGGATTAGGGTTAGGGTTAGCGTCAGGGTTAGGGTTAGGGTTAGAGTTAGGGTTAGGGTTAGGGTTAGCGTTAGGGTTAGGGTTAGGGTTAGGGTTAGCGTTAGGGTTAGGGTTAGGGTTAGGGTTAGCGTTAGGGTTAAGGTTAGGGTTAGGGTTAGGGTTAGCGTCAGGGTTAGGGTTAGTGTTAGCGTTAGGGTTAGGGTTAGCGTTAGCGTTAGGGTTAGAGTTAGGGTTAGGGTTAGGTTTAGGGTTAGCGTTAGGGTTAGGGTTAGGGTTAGGGTTAGCGTTAGCTTCAGGGTTAGGGTTAGGGTTAGGGTTAAGGTTAGGGTTAGGGTTAGGGTTAGGGTTAGCGTTAGGGTTAGGGTTAGGGTTAGCATTAGGGTTAGGTTTAGCGTTAGGGTTAGTGTTAGGGTTAGGGTTAGGGTTGCGTTAGACTTCGGGTTAGGGTTACGGTTAGCGTTAGGTTTAGGGTTAGGGTTAGGGTTAGGGTTAGGGTTAGTATTAGCGTTAGGGTTAGGGTTAGGGTTAGGGTTAGCATTAGGGTTAGGGTTAGGTTTAGCGTTAGCGTTAGGGTTTAGGTTAGGATTAGGGTTAGGGTTAGGGTTAGCGTTAGGGTTAGGGTTAGGGTTAGCGTTAGGTTTAGGGTTAGGGTTAGGGGTAGGGGTAGTGTTAGGGTTAGGGTTAGGGTTAGCCTTAGGGTTAGGGTTAGCGTTAGGGTTAGGGATAGGGTTAAGTTTAGGGTTAGGGTTAGTGTTAGGGTTAGGGTTAGCGTTAGGGTTAGGGTTAGGGTTAGGGTTAGCGTTAGGGTTAGCTTTAGCGTTAGGGTTAGGGTTAGGTTTAGGGTTAGCGTTACGGTTAGGGTTAGGGTTAGGGTTAGCGTTAGCGTTAGGGATAGGATTAGGGTTAGGGTTAGGGTTAGCGTCAGGGTTAGGGTTAGGGTTAGAGTTAGGGTTAGGGTTAGGGTTAGCGTTAGGGTTAGGGTTAGGGTTAGGGTTAGCGTTAGGGTTAGGGTTAGGGTTAGCGTTAGGGTTAAGGTTAGGGTTAGGGTTAGGGTTAGCGTCAGGGTTAGGGTTAGTGTTAGCGTTAGGGTTAGGGTTAGCGTTAGCGTTAGGGTTAGAGTTAGGGTTAGGGTTAGGTTTAGGGTTAGCGTTAGGGTTAGGGTTAGGGTTAGGGTTAGCGTTAGCTTCAGGGTTAGGGTTAGGGTTAGGGTTAAGGTTAGGGTTAGGGTTAGGGTTAGGGTTAGCGTTAGGGTTAGGGTTAGGGTTAGCATTAGGGTTAGGTTTAGCGTTAGGGTTAGTGTTAGGGTTAGGGTTAGGGTTGCGTTAGACTTCGGGTTAGGGTTACGGTTAGCGTTAGGTTTAGGGTTAGGGTTAGGGTTAGGGTTAGGGTTAGTATTAGCGTTAGGGTTAGGGTTAGGGTTAGGGTTAGCATTAGGGTTAGGGTTAGGTTTAGCGTTAGCGTTAGGGTTTAGGTTAGGATTAGGGTTAGGGTTAGGGTTAGCGTTAGGGTTAGAGTTAGGGTTAGCGTTAGGTTTAGGGTTAGGGTTAGGTGTAGGGGTAGTGTTAGGGTTAGGGTTAGGGTTAGCCTTAGGGTTAGGGTTAGCGTTAGGGTTAGGGTTAGAGTTAGGGTTAGCGTTAAGGTTAGGGGTAGGGATAGGGTTAGGATTTGGGTAAGGGTTAGCGTTATGGTTAGGGTTTGCGTTAGGGTTAGTGTTAGGGTTAGCGTTAGGGTTAGGGTTAGCGTTAAAGTTAGCGTTAGGGTTAGGATTAGGGTTAGAGTTAGGGTTAGGTTTAGGGTTATGGTTAGCGTTAGGGTTAGGGTTAGGGTTAGCGTTAGGGTTAGCGTTAGCGTTAGGGTTAAGGTTAGGGTTAGGGTTAGCGTTAGGGTTAGGTTTAGGTTTAGGGTTAGGGTTAGCGTTAGGCTTAGGGTTAGGGTTAGCATTAGGGTTAGGGTTAGCGTTAGGGTTAGGGTTAGAGTTAGGGTTGCGTTAGCGTTCGGGTTAGGGTTAGGGTTAGGGTTAGGGTAAGGGTTAGGGTTAGCGTTAGCGTTAGGTTTAGCATTAGCGTTAGGCTTAGAGTTAGGGTTAGGGTTAGGGTTAGTGTTAGGTTTAGGGTTAGGGTTAGCGTTAGGGTTAGGGTTAGCGTTAGCGTTAGGGTTAGGGTTAGCGTTAAGGTTAGGTTTAGCGTTACGGTTAGGGTTAGGGTTAGGGTAGGGTTAGGGTTAGCGTAAGCGTTAGCGTTAGGTTTAGGGTTAGCGTTAGTGTTAGGGTTAAGGTTAGGTTTAGGGTTAGGGTTATCGTTAGGGTTAGGGTTAGGGGTAGCGTTAGGGTTAGGGTTTGGGTTAGGGTTAGGGTTAGGGTTAGGGTTGCGTTAGCGTTAGGGTTAGGGTTAGGGTTAGG
>NW_027459094.1:0-95000 GCF_050624435.1 Tenrec ecaudatus | reverse complement strand
AGCAACCCCAGCCAGTTTTCTGGTACCCCCGGATGCAGTGACCCTCACTGTTGGGCTGCCAACTCCCACAGTGTCTTCAGCTGCTTCCAGAGCCTCCCCTGCATCACACCCAGCTGCTCTGAGACCTCAGTTACAAGGATCTACATATAACTTCCTCCCTGGAGGATGGACAACAGAAAAGTGGTGAAGGGAGACAAAAAATGTAAGATCTGACAAATTATCAAGGGTTCATGAGTGAGGGGGGAAAAGGGAGGGCGGAGAAAAATGAGGACATGATGCCAAGGCCTTAAGTGGAGAGCAAATGTTTTGAGAATGATGAGGGCAATGAATGTACGGATGTGCTTTACACAACTGATGTATGTATGGATTGTGATAAGAGTTGTATGTGCCCCTAATAAAATGATTTTAAAAAATTAAATCATTTAAATTTCTTAGGACAATGCCATTTGTATTTCAAAGCAACATTCACGAAAACTATTTTTCACCTTCACTATCTTCTATTTAGTTTTAAACAGTGCAAAAACAATTCTTATGCCTTTTTATGAGATGTAATGCAAGTAGACATAAATTTATGCATAATTAAAAATGTGAATGAACAAAATATTTTGTTAAAAAATTTGAACTTTTGTGAAAATCATCGAAAGCATATAGCATTTTATTGAAGGGTTGGGAATGTTTTCCTCTATTTTATTCTAGTATTTGGTCTGAGGTTCTTACGGCATATTCTGATTGTTGTCGTGTAAGAGAATGTACATTCCATATAAGAGAAAACTTTCCTTATAATATTTTCCTATCCATTGCTTCCTGCTGTATCTCTCATTTGTTCTTTTATCATTTTTTCCTATAAAACGCCCAGGCTGCTTAATTTTATGCTTATTAATCATTTATATAAGTTAGGAAAATATTTATTATATATATATTTTTATTAAAAATCTTTTATTGGAGACTCTTACAACTTTTGTTGCAATCCATATTGATTGCATCAGGCATTTTGTACATATGTTGCCTTCATTCATTTATAGCCATTTTTTTCTTTTTTAAAATCATTTTATTGGGGCTCATACAACTCATCACAATCCATACATACACCAATTGTGTAAAGCACACTTATACATTCGTTGCCTTCATCACTCTCAAAATTTGCTTTCCGCTTGGGTTCCTGGAATCAGCTCATTTCCCCTTTCCCCTATCCCCTTCTCACCCTGCTCCTCTTCCCTCATGAACCCTTAATAATTTATACATTATTATTTTCTCTTATCTTACACTGCATGGCGTCTCCCATCACCCAATTTTCTGTTGCCCATCTCCCAGGGGGGAAGTTATATGTAGATCCTTGTGATCGGTTTCCCATTTCTATACCCACTTCCCTCCCAGTATCGCCACTCTCACCGCTGGTCCTGGGGGGGTTCATCTGTCCTGGATTCCCTGTGTTTCCAGTTCCCGTCTGTACCGCTGTGTATCTTCTGGTCTAACCAGGTTTGCAAGGTAGAATTGGGATCATGAGAGGTGGGGGGAGGAAGCGTTTAATAACTAGAGGAAGGTTGTGAGTTTCATTATTGCTATACTGAACCCTGAGTGACTCATCTCCTTCCCACTACCCCTCCGCAAGGGATGTCCAGTTGTCTACAGGTGGGCATTGGTCCCCCGTCATGTACTCCCCTCATTCACGATGATATAATCCCACCTCCCACCTTTGTTGCTTGAAAACTGGTCCCCTCAGCCCTTCATGATCACACATGTTCGTGTGATGCTTCCATGTGGGCTTTGTTGCTTCTGGGCCAGCTTGTTTACTTTCAAGCCTCTAAGACCCAGGACACTATATCGCTTGATAGCCGGCCACCATCAGCCTTCTTCACCACACATACTTATGCACACATTCATCTTCAGCGTTTATGTGGGGAAGGTGATCACACAATGATGGTTTTTGTTCTTTGGTGTCTGCTACCTGATCCCTTCAACACCTCGTGCTCACTTAGGCTTGTGTGCTTCTTCTCTGTGGGCTTTGTTGCTTCTGAGCTAGATTTCAGCCTGTTTGCCTTCAAGCCTTTAAGACCCCCAGAGTTTCATTATATTGTGCAGAGAGTGGCTATGAGCCAAACCCACTAGACTGCACCCAACAACAGTAACAACAGGACTTGTGCTTCTAACAATATGCTGAAGAAGACCTTAAGAGAATCTCCCCTTCGTTTAGAGCAGCGGCTCTCGACCTGTGGGTCATGTCTACTTAGGGGGTCAAACAGCCCTTTCATGGGGTGGCCTGAATTATAGCAGTAGCAAAATTACAGCTATGATGTAGCAACAAAAATAATTGTATGGTTGGTTGGTCACGACTACATGAGGAACTGGATGAAAGGGTCGTGAGTAAGAATGTTGAAAACCACTGTCCAAGAGGAAGACTCAATTCTTGATACAGTTGAAGGGCAACAAAATAGACTCAGCCCCAATATAGATGGGATAGCACAGTGGCTGCAACAATAAACACAAGCCAAAGAAACACTGCAAGGATGGCACAAGATGGGGCAGTGTTTCATTATATTGACATAGAGTTGTTATGAGTCAAAACACACAAGAAAAAAAAAACAGGACTTGTTTTTCTAACAATGTACCTAAGTAGACCTTAAGAGAATCTCCTATTAGTTTAGCGCAGCGGGCCTCAAACTGAAGGTCGTGACCCCTTTTGGGGGATGAATGACCCTTTCACGGCAGTGGACCGTTCATTAAAGTGGAAAAATTAGAGTTATGATGTAGCAATGAAAATAATTTCATGATTTGGCAGTCACCACTACATGAGGAATGGTATGAAAGAGTCGTGGCATTAGGAAGGTTGAGAACCACTTCTCTAGGGCAAGACACAAATCTGGTACAGAAGGGAAGGAAGAGAGCGGCAGTCTCCAACAAGTTGGATTAGCACAGTGGCTGCAACACTGAGGCCAAGCACACAAGCACGGTGAGGGTGGCACAGGTCAGGGCAGCTAAGAGTCAAAACCCACTCGACAGAACTTAATGACAATAACTACAGGACGTGTACTTCTAACAATATGCTGAACTAGATCTTAAGAGAAACTCCTCTAAATTTAGAGCAGTGGTTCTTAACTTGTGGGTCGCGACCCCCTCTCACAGGTGTTGCCCAATTCATAACAGTAGTGAAATCACAGTAATGGAGTAACAATGGAAAAAAAAATTACTGTTGGAGGATCACCACAACATTAAGAATTGTATAAAGGAGCCATGCCATTAAGAAGGTTCAGAAACACTGCCCGAGAGGAATACACAAAACGTGGTACTGCAGAAGGGCAGCAAGTGAGAGGCAGACCCTACAAGATGGAATAGCTCAGTGGCTGCAACAATGAGTGCCATCAACGAACCACTGTGAGGACGGCACAGGACGGGGCAGCGTTTCATTATCTTGTGCTTAGAGTTGCTGAGAGTCAAAACCCACTCGACGGCAACTAACAGCAACACAAAAAGTACTTGAGCTTCTAACAATATGCTGATGTAGATCTTAAGAGAAACTCCTCTTAGTTTAGTGCAGGGTTCTCAGCCTATGAATCACGAACCCTTTTGGGGAGTGAGTGGGTTGAATGACCCTTTCACAAGGGTTGCCTGATTCATAAGATTAGCAAAATTACAGTTATGAAATATCAGCGAAAATTTTGTATGACTGGGGGTCCACCACTATTTTGGGAACTGCATGAAAGGGTCGTGAATTTAGGAAGATTGAGAACCACTGTCCGAGAGGAAGACACAAATGTTGGTAGAGTAGAAGGGCAGCAAAGGAGAAGCAGCCCCTCCAAGTTGGAATAGCTCAGTGGCTGCAACAACCAGCGCAAGCAAAGAACCACTGTGAGGAATGCACAGGATGGGGGAGCATTTCGTTATATTTTGCATAGAGTTGCTATGAGCCAAAACCCACTTGAAGGCACCTAAATAAAATAACAACAGGACTTTTGCTTCTAACAATGTGCTGAAATATATCTTATGAGACATTCTTCATAGTTTGGAGCAGAGATTCTCAACCTGTGGGTCATGACTCCATTAGGGTGATGAACTACCCTTGCACAGGGGTGTCCCACTTCATAGCAATAGCTACATTACAGTTATGAAGTAGCAATGACGATAAATTTATGACTGGGATTGAACCCACTACATGAGCAGTGGTATAAAAGGCCTGTGGCATTATAAGAAGGTTGAGAGCCACTGTCCTTGAGCAAGACAGAAATCTTGGCAGAGCAGAAAGGCAGCAAATGAGAGGCAGACCCCCAGATGATAGATTAGCGCAGTGGCTGCAACCATGAGTGCAGACAAGAAACCACTGTGAGGATGGCACAGGACGGGGCAGCGTTTCATTATCTTGTGCGTAGAGTTGCTGAGAATCAAAACCCACTGGGCAACACCTAACAACAATCACTGTAGGACTCATGCTTTTCACAATATGGTGCTGTAGATCCTAAGAGAAACTCCTCTTAGTTTAGAGCAGTGGTTCTCAACTTGTGGGTCACGAGCCCTTTGGGGGGGTCAAATGACCCTTTCACAGTGGAGGCCTGATTCATAACTGTAGCAAAATTAAAGTTACAAAGTAGCAATGAAAATAATTTTATGATTGGGGGTTCATCACTACATGAGGAAATGAATGAAAGGGCAGTAGAGGGGCAGCAAAAGAGAGGCAGCCCCCCAAAAGTTGGATTAGCCCATGATTGCAACAATGACAACAAGCAAAATAACCACTGTGAGGGTGGCACGACACGGGGTCACGTTTCATTATATTGTGTATAGAGTTGCTATGAGCCAGCACACACTCAAAGGCACCAAACAATAACAACAGGACTGTGCGTCTATGAATATGCGGAAGTAGACCTTAAGAGAAACTCCCCTTAGTTTAGACCAGTGGTTCTCAAACTGTGTCACAGTGCCTTTAGAAGACTAATGAACCTTTCACATGGGTGGCCTGATCCATAACAGAAGCGAAATTACAGTTATGATGTAGCAATGAAAATATTTTATGGTTGGGGAGTCACCACTACATGAGGACTGGTATGAAATAGTAGTGGGATTCAGAAAGTTGAGAACCACTATTCTTGAGGAAGACACAAATCTTGGTACGGAAGGGCAGGAAAAGAGAGTTAGTCCCTAACAAGATGGATTACCACAGTGGCTGCAACAATGAGCGCAAACAGAAGAACCACCGTGAGGATGCACAGGGCAGGACAACGTTTCATTACATTGTGCATAGGGTTGTTATGAGCCAAAACCCACTCGAAGGCAGCCAAAAACAAGAACAGGATTTGTGCTTCTAACAATATGCTGAAACATACCTTAAAAATAAACTCCACTTAGTGTAGAATAGCAGTTCTCAAACTGTGGGTCGTGATGCCTTTTGGGGGGTGGGGGGGAGAATGACTATATCACATGGTGGCCTGATTCATAACAGTAGCATAATTTTAGTCATAAAGTAACAAGGAAAGTAATTTTATGATTGGGGAGGGGGCGTCACCAATACATGAGGAATGGTGTGAAAGAGTCGTGCATTAGGAAGTTTGAGAACCACTGCCCTAGAGGAAGACACAAATCTGGGTACAGTTGAAGGTCAGCAAATGAGAGGCAGTCCCCCAAAAGATGGATTAGCACAGAGACTGCAACAATGAGTGAAAACAAAAGAAAAGTGTGAGGGTGTTAGAGGATGGAACAGTGTTTCATGATACTGTGCATAGAGTTGTTATGAGCCAACTATGAGCCAAACCCACTCGACAGCCCCCGAACAACAATAAGAACAGGACTCTTGCGTGTAATAATATACAGAGCTATACCACAGGAGAAACTCCTCTTAATTTAGAACGGCAGTTCTCAACCTGTGATTTGTGACCACTTTGGTTGGTTGAACAACCCTTTCACAGGGTGACTAGATTCATAAGACTTGCAAAATTACAGTTATGGAATAACAGTTGAAAAAAAAAACTTTATGCTTTGGGGACCACCACTACACATTGGGAAGTGTATGGAAAGGTCGTAGAAATAGGAAGGGTGAGAAACACTGTCCTAGAGGAAGACGCAAGTACAGTAGAAGGGCAGCAGAAGAGAGGAAGTCCCTACAAGACAGATTTGCACGGTGGCTGCAACAATGAGCGCAAGCAAAGAACCACCGTGAGGATGATGCAAGGCTGGGCAGGCCTTTATTATATTGTGCACAGGGTTGCTATCAGCCCAAACCCTCTCCACGGCCCGAACAACAATAACAGGAGGAATCATACATCTAACAGTATGCTCAACTAAACCTTGAGAGAAACTGCTCTTAGTTTAGAGCAGCCGTTCTCAACTTGTGAGTTGAGTGGTATATCCTTTGGGGGTGTTCAAATGACCCTCCCATAGGCGTGGCCAGATACGTAACAGTAGCAAAATTACAGTTATGAAGTAGCAACAGTACAATTTTTTTGGTTGGGGGGTCATTACTACACGAGGCACTGTATGAAAGGGTCGTGGCATTAGGATTGCTGAAAACCACAGTCCTACAGGAAGACACAAGTCTTGATACAGTTGAAGGGCCGCAATATAGAGTCAGCCCCAAATAGATGGAATAGCATAGTGGCTGCAGCAATGAGCTCAAGCTAAGGGAACACTGTGAGGATGGCACAAGATGGGGCAGCGTTACATTATATGGAGCATAGAGTTGCTATGAGTCAAAACCCACTCGACTGCACCTGACAACAAAACAACAGGACTTGTGTTTCTTATAATGTGCTGAAGTAGACCTTAAGAGAAACTCCTATTAGTTTAGTGCAGCGGTTCTCAACTTTTGGGTCACGGGCCCTGTTGGGGGATGAATGAACCTTTCATAGTGGTCGCCTAGTCATAACAGTAGAAAAATTAGAGTTACAAAGTTGCAATGAAAATAATTTTATGATTTGGCAGTCAGCACTATATGAGGAACGGTATGAAAATGTTGTGGCATTAGGAAGGTTGAGAACCACTGCCCTAAAGGAAGACACAAGTCTTGGTAGAGTAGAAGGGCAACAAAAAATAGCCAGCCCCCCCCAAATATGGCTCCAACAATGAGCACTAGCAAACAACCACTGACAGGATGGCACAGGTCTGGGAAGCATTTCATGATATTGTGCATAGAGATGCGATGAGCCAAAACCCCCTCCGCAGAACTTAACAACAATAACAACAGGGCTTGTGTGTTTAACAATATGCTGAAGTAAATCTTAAGAGCAACTCTTCTTAGTTTACAGCAGGGTTCTCAACATTGGGTCGTGAACACTTTCAGGTGGGGGGTGTTTCGAAACACCCCTTCACAGTGATGGCCTGATTCATAACAGTGGCAAAAGTACAGTTATGAAATATCAATGAATATAATTTTATGATTGGGGTCCACCACTACATTGGGAACTGTACGAAAGGGCCGCAGAATTAGGATGTATGAGAAACATTGTCCTAGAGGAAGACACAAATGTTGGTACAGTAGAAGGGCTGCAAAAGTCAGGCAGCCCCTACAAGATGGAATAGATGCAGCTTGAGTGCAAGCAAAGGACCACAGTGAAGATGGCACGAGATGGGGCCGAGTTTCATTATATTGTGCATACAGTTGGTATGAGCCAACACACACTCAAAGGCACCAAACAATAATAAAAAGAACTTGGGCTTCTAAGAATATTCTGAAGTAGACCTTAAGAGAAACTCCTATTCGTTTAGACCATTGGTTCTCAAACTGTGTGTCGAGACACCTTTGAGGAGACTAACGAACCTTTCACAAGGGTGGCCTGATCCATAACAGAAGCAAAATTACAATTATGATGTAGCAATGCAAATATTTTATGGTTGGATGTCACCACTACACGAGGAATGGTGTGAAGTGGTTGTGGCATTTGGAAAGTTGAGAACCACTGCTCTAGAGGAAGACAGATATCTTGGTACAGAAGGGCAGGAAAAGAGAGGCAGTGCCCAACAAGATGGATTAGCACAGTGGCTGCAAAAATGAGTGTGAGCAAAAGAACCACTGTATGGAAGGCACAGGACGGGAAAGCATTTTATTACATGGTGCATAGAGTTGGTATGAGCCTAAACCCATTCGAAGGCACCAAACAACAGGATTTGTGCCTCTAACAATATGCTGAGGGAGACTTTAAAAGAAACTCTTAGTGTAGAGTAACAGTTCCCTAACTGTGGGTCACAACGTCTTAGGAGGGAACAATGAGCATTTCACATGGGTGACCTGATTCATAACAATAGCAAATTTATAGTTATGGAGTAACAAGGAAAATTATTTTTTGATTGGGGGGGGGGTTACTAGTACGTGAGGAATGGTGTGAAAGAGTCATGACATTAGGAAGGTTGAGAACCACTACCCTAGAGGGAGACATAGATCTGGGTACAGTAGAAGGGCAGCAAAAAGAGGCAGCCCACAGCACAATGGAATACAACAGTGGCTGCAACAATCCGCGCAAGCAAAAGAACCACTGGGAGGATGGCCCAGGACAGGACACCTTTCCATCATATTGTGCTTAGAGTTGCTAGGCGTCGAAAGCTACACAACAGAATCTAACAATAACTATAGGATTTGTGCTCCTGACAATAGGGTGAAGTAGATATTAAGAAAAACTCCTCTTAGTTTAGACCAGCGGTTTTTAACCTGTGGTTCGCGACCACTTTTGGTGATCGAATGACCCTTTCACATGTGTGAAATGATTCATAACTGTAGGAAAATTACAGTTACGAAGTAACAATAATATTATGGTGGGGGTCACCACTACATGAGGAACTGTATGAAAGGGTCATGGCATTAGGAAATTTGACAACCATTGCCCTAGAGGAAGACACAAGTCTTGGTATAGTAGAAAGGCCACAAAAAAGAGGCAGCTACCCAAAAGTTGGATTAGCACAGTGGCTGCAACAATGCGCACAAGCAAAAGAACCACTGTGAGGATGGCATAGGATGGGAAAGCGTTTCATTATATTGTGCATAGAGTTACTATGAGCCAAAACCCACTCGATGGTACCTAACACCAATAACAACAGAACTTGTGCATCTACCAGTATGCTGAATTCTATCTTAAGAGAATCTCCTCTTAGTTTAGAGCAGGGGATCTTCAGCTGTGTGTTGCGACCCCTTTGTGGATATGGAATGAAAATTTCACAGGGGTGTCGTGACTCATAACAGTAACAAAATTACAGTTATGAAGCTGCAATGAAATCATTTTATGGTTGGGGGGGGGTCACAACTAAATGAGAATCGGTATGAAAATATCATGGCATTAGGAAAGTTAAGAACCACTGCTCTAGAGGAAGTCCCAAATCTTGGTATGAAAGGGCAGGAAAAGAGAGGCGGTCCCCAACAAGATGCATTAGCACAGTGGCTGCAACAATGAGCGCAAGCAGAGAACCACTGGGCGGCGTTTCATTATATTGTGCGTAGAGTTGCTATGAGACATACCCATTCGACGGCACCTAACAACAACAACAAATGGACTTGAGCTTCTAACAGTATGGTGAAATAGACCTTAAGAGAAACTCCTCTCAATTTAGAGCAGGGGTTCTCACCATGTGGGTCGTGACCCCTTTGGGGCTTAGACGAACCCTTTACAGGGTTGCACTATTCATAACTTGTAACAAAACGAGAGTTACGAAGTAGCAAAGAATATAATTTTATGATTGGGGTCTACCACTACAAAGGAAACTGTATGAAAGTGTCGTGAATTTAGGAAGGTTGAGAAGCACTATCCTAGAGGAAGATACAGATATTGGTAGAGTAGAAGGGCAGCAAAGGAGAGGCAGCCCCTACAATTTGGAATAGCTCAGTGGCTGCAACAATGAGCGCAAGCAAAGAACCACTGTGAGGAATGCACTAATGGGGCAGCGTTTCGGTACATTGTACATAGAGTTGCTGTGAGCCAAAATCCACTCGACGGCACTTAACAACAACAGGACTTGGGCGTCTAACAATATACTGAACTACATCTTAAAGAAACACCTCTTAGTTTAGAGCAGCGGTTCTCAACCTGTGGATCGGGACCTCTTTGGGGGTTGAGCTACCCATTCACAGGGGTCGGTCTCTTCTTCATAGTAGCAAAATTACAGTTATGAAGTAGTAACGAAAATAATTTTACGAATGGATGTTCACCACAACATCAGGAACTTCATTATAGTGCCAAGGAATTAGGAAGGTTGAGAACCACTGGTTTAGAGCATAGGAAATCTGATGCAATACTGCATATTTTAACACACATGAAGGTGGAAAATAAAGGAAATTGGGAGAGGACAGTAGTATCAAATTCCTATGAGTCAGAATTGTTCTATATCATAGAGTAGCTAAGACAATGAGAAGAAATGACAAAGTCAAAGAGCTGAAGAGAAAATTCCATAGGACACGTGGCAACAGCTTTATGCTCTTGTTAGACCCTCGGGACCTCCTTATCTTTTGCTGGTGCACCTCCAAGATCCCAGAATCCCTAGTTGAAAGTGGAATTTGCATAGCGAACTGGCTCATTGAGCCAAGCCGGAGGCCTCTGTCTGCAGAAGAGACCAAGCCCTGTGCTGCAGCTCCTGCTCCCATATGCAAGCAGTGGGGTCCAGATGCGGGTCCTGTGTCTGCTTCCTGTTGTAAAAGACAGTGTTGGGACAAGTAGCCTTCTACTGAGTCTCTCCTCCGTCTACCTGGGGGAGCAGGCTCCTGGCTTGCTGTGGCCAGCTAATAGCAATTAGTAGGCATAGCGCTAATGAAGAGAGGGGACAGCTGGGCAGAGGGCCTAAACCTGCTGAGCGCCATGGCCCCTGAGACACTGGCGAGCTGTTGGCTCCCAGCTCCTTGTCCCTGACTCTTACCTGCCTCCCTCTCTCGAGATCACTCTTGAATTTCAGTCTCCATGCAATCTCACCCAGCCTTGCTGCCTGACTGGAGAGGGAGCCTGGAGGCTGTTAGAATAGCGCTGCTCAGGCTCTTTGGGCTAAAGAGTCTGACGTGGGCCAGGAGCTCCATGAAGTTCCCTCCCTCAGGCAGTTTTCTGCCTCTCCATCCCCCTTAGTCTCCCTGCAGGCCTGGCCCTGGGCCCTGACCTTCCACTTGCTTCCTCATCCAACATGTGGAGGGCTGGCTCTTGCCAAGTACACACATGGGTGCAGACATGAGAGATCCCACTCCTGGAAACCAGGAGGTCTGTAAACAAGGGCACAGCTGAGGCCTGTTCTTACGCAAATCATGTGCATCCTTCTCTCTGCCCTCTGCCCTGGGGTAGGGACAAGGGCTCTGGGAAGACCGGCCACCCCATCACTATGGGGCATGGCCCGATGGTGCTGGTGCACAGAGCACTGGGCAGGCAGGGCTCCCTACAGGCCCTTGCACCGTGTGGGGCTACAGAAGGGGAGAAAGGCAGAAGAGTGCTGCCAGGAGCCAGCTGCACTGTGGCAACGTGGGGTCCTCTGGGCTGGGCCACTGAGGTGGGGTGCTAAGGCTGTGCTCCCCTCTCCCTCTCCCCAGGTGTGTGGTTGTGCTCTTCAATCCCCGGAAACACAAGCAGCACCACATCCTCAACAGCTCCAGGTAAATGGGCTCTGGGGCTTTGGGGAGTGCCACCTTTTCCCAGGGACGGCCAGAGGAGTGCCACCTGCTTCTCTGTGGCATTGGGCCCTGTTGGGCCCCAGGCCTGCAAGGGAAGCAGCACAAGGAGGGCGGGTTTGCTGCCCTTGTTTTGAGAGGGGACTGTGAGAGGCCAGACCTGGGCCAGGCTGCCAGTGCCTCTCTTGAGCCTGCCCCCATTCCTTTCAGGAAAACCATCACTGCCCTTGCCTTCTCTCCTGATGGCAAGTACCTGGTCACCGGCGAGGTGAGTGAGGAAGGAAGCTCAGGCACTGCAGAGGGGGTGGCCTGGCCTTAGCAGAGAGTGACAGCCTGCAGCCCGCATAGGACTGGTGCCAAGTTTGACTTTCTGTACTGGTGTCAACTTTGGGTGTTTGGTCTGCCCTAGAGCAGTGTTCTTAGACTGTAGCCTGCATCAGAAGTGCTATGGTGGCCCCGTAGTACAGACTGCTGGCTCTCGGGCTCAGCAGGTCTGGGGTGGCTCTCTTCAGTTTGCAATGCTAACAAGTAGTTCCAGATGAGGCTGAAGCTGCCAATTTGGGAACCACATTTTGGAAAACACCTCCTTAAAACATTCCTTATCCTGGAGTCCTCCTGTTGGTCACAGTGTGGAACAGGGCTGCCCTCCCATAGACTTGCCCTGTGAGGCTGTGGGAGCCAACCGCAGTAGTGGTGGTTCTTGCCCATCCAAATCACGCCAGGAGCCCATCCCTGAGAGTCCCTGTTCCCCAACACTGATCACATTCCCTCCGGGGGTGTCCTTGATTCATGTGCAGGCACATTAGGTTAGGTGCCCTTCATTTATGTGCAGGCTCTTGTCCAGTGGCTGGGAGAGCCAGGCCTCCTTGGATGGGGAGGGAGCTGGCTGCCTCTGGCCTTTACTTTGGGGTCTTCGTCCCCGCAGAGTGGACACATGCCTGCTGTGCGGGTGTGGGACGTGTCGGAGCGCAGCCAGGTGGCAGAGCTTCAGGAGCATAATTATGGCGTGGCGTGTGTGGCCTTCTCACCCAGCGCCAAGTACATTGTCTCAGTGGGCTACCAGCATGATATGATCGTCAATGTCTGGGCCTGGAAGGTGAGTGGGCTGCTGGCCTCAGGACAGGCAGGGCCGGGAGGGGAGCCAAGAAACTGCTGACAGGTGGCCTTCACTTCCGCCTGCTGGCCTCAGTCCCTTTCTAGAGAACTCTGAGCAGAAAGGAGCAACTGTGTATCTAGGATGCTGAAGAAGGGGCAGAAGGAGAGGTCAAGTTCACAGCTTGTCTAACCTCCTTCAGTGTGTAAGTTTCTTTTCCCTCAGCTCCTAGAAGCAGAGCCTTGATTTCCCTTGACTTTCTCTCCAGAAAAACATTGTAGTGGCTTCCAACCAGGTGACCAGTCGGGTGAAAGCAGTATCCTTCTCTGAGGACTGCAGCTACTTTGTCATTGCAGGCAACCGGCACATCAAATTCTGGTTCCTTGATGACAGCAAGACCTCAACGGTGAGGCAGCAAGTAGCCACCAGGGTGGGGTCTGCCCAGATCTGTTCCACCTGCGCCCCCTTCTGCATGCTCAAAAGCCCTTTGGAAGTCTCAGCTGGGCCAGGTGCTATGTCAATCTGCAAGGGAAGCCTTTTCCCTCTCTCCCCAGGGCCTGCTTTCCAGGGGGTAGCCTGCAGGGTGGGTGTGTGGGTGGCACCTGTGGTGTGCCTCCACAGGTGAATGCCACTGTGCCCCTGCTGGGCCGCTCCGGGCTGCTGGGGGACATGCAGAACTACCTGTTCACTGATGTAGCCTGTGGCCGCGGGAAGAAAGCTGACAGCACCTTCTGTATCACATCCTCGGGGCAGCTGTGCGAGTTCAGTGACCAGAGACTGTTGGACAAGTGGGTGGAGCTGAGGGTAAGTGAATGCTTTGTTGGCACCCTCCCGTCTGTCACCTCCAGGCTCCGGGGGTCCTGGGGTTAGCAGCGGGGTCTGCATGCACGCTGGGGGAGGCCCCAGGCGGAGGAAGGTGTTTGGGAACCTCTCTGCTCGCTCGCGCTCTCTGTCTCTGCTGCTTCCTCTGCTTTCCTCTTCTGCTCAGCACAAAGACAGCATCACAGTAAGTGTGCTGGCCCTGTCCGCTGCCTCTGCTGCCTTTCTCTTGGCCGGCCTTTTCTGAGTGTGTGTTTGCCTAAAACTCAGGTGGCTTATAAGGCTTGCTGACTCCTTCTTCCTAATTGCATGGGGCTGTGGGCCCTCTGGCTAGCTGCTGTTAGAGGGAGGGGCATTGAGGGGCTCTGGCCAGGGCAGCTGTCCTATCTTGCACTTGTCCTTGCCTCTTGGCTCATGGCTGTTGAGGTGGGGTGAAGGAGTGCGCAGACGCCCTTGCTGAATGGGGCTTCTGTGCTCACAGACCACAGTGGCCCACTGCATCTCGGTGAGCCAGGACTACATCTTCTGTGGCTGTGCTGACAGCACCGTGCGTCTTTTCAACCCCTCCAACCTGCACTTCCTCAGCACGCTGCCCCGGCCCCATGCCCTGGGAACAGACATTGCCAGCATCACAGAGGCCAGGTGAGCGGTGTGGGTGGGCTCCTGAGTTCTGTCAGAGCCCCACTCTGTGCCAGGCCATCCTTGGCATGCTGCAAGGAGAGAAGGGCACACATAGGCCTCTGGGAAGACCCTTGCAGTCAAGCACAGGTGGGTCTTTTAGCATTTCTTGCTCACTGTGGGCAACCGTGGTAATCTGAGTCTGCCGTGTGGTAATGCATTGTCCTGTAAAGACCACATCTAGGACAGACGGGCAGTTCCTTAGGGTTTCTGAGAGAGACTGGAAACCTGATGGAGCAGGCCTTTCTCCCTCAGGGTGGTCCTGGGTTGCAGCTGCGGTAGGAGGGGCTTATTGTAGCCTCGGGCCTTGGGTTGGGTGATTGCAGGAAGTGAAGTTTTGCTCTGGTTTCAGTGCTGTCAGGAAGCGGGGCAGTTCTGCAGTTGGGTATATTAATTTCTCTTTCAGGGCAGGACGGGACTAAATCTGCAATTGGTAGGAAATGATATATGACCATGGTTGTGGCTTGCACAGTGTCCTTCCTTGTCCTCTGACGTGAGTCTAGAAGGGCCTGACATCTGCTTGGCTGCATCACGGCCACACACTGTCCCTGCCTGACGTTGGGGGCTATGAAATAACTTGTGTTCTTTTGGAGAGCCCCATGGCAAGGAATGCCAGGCCAGCTGCTGGGTTCTTTCTCCAGTGACTGCTGGCCAACCTGCTGCTCCTCCCTTGAGTGCCCCATTTCATTTGCGCTCACTCACTAGTTTGCCCTGTCTGCCCTGGACACCCTGCCCCCCTCTTTCCTCAGTCGCCTTTTCGCTGGAGTGGCCAATGCGTAGTATCCGGACACCATCTCCTTGGCCTTTGATCCTGCAAATCAGTGGCTGTCTTGTGTGTACAATGACCATAGTATTTATGTCTGGGATGTGAAGGACCCCAAGAAAGTGGGCAAGGTGTATTCAGCTCTCTATCATTCCTCCTGCTTCTGGAGTGTAGAGGTATGTGGGCCAGGTCTGCTGAGACTGACCGTGTTTCCTGGGCTACTATTAGGAGCTGGAGTTCCTCAAGTGTGGAATTTGTTTCCTCCAGCACCCTTGCTCCCCCAGCAGTGCCCCTGGGTCCCTTCGTATCTGTTAATTGGCTCTGAGGATGGGAGGGGATTTTAGTGCTGACTCATCTCAGACGTTTTTCAGTATGCCCTGTGCAGTCTGAGCTTTGCCTCTTTGGACATGTTCCTGAACTTGACCAAACCTTAGTTTCTGCAATTGTGAAATGACATACCTGATGCATTTGATTTTTACGAAAAGGAGACAATGAAAGTTGGAGATTTAGAATGCCTAGTACTTACTAGGTGCTTGGTTAATGTATATTCCTTTACTTGTTAAAGACAAGAGCTAATCATTATGACTTGCTTGCTCTGGGAAAAGCCTGGGGCTAAGTCTTGACCAACAAATCCCTCTTGGAGGAAGCACGGCCAGAATGCCCCTTAGAAGTGAGGATGGCAAGTCTTCATCTCACATCCATTGGACATGCTATCAGGAGAGACTGGTTCTTAAGAAAGGACATAATGCTTGTTAAAGTACAGGGGCAGCAAGAGGGAAGAAGACACTTCATAAGATGGATGTCCACAGTGGCTACAGCAATGGGCTCAACATGGACCAACGACTGTGGTGATGACACAAGAGCAGGCAGGGTTTCATTCCGTTGTACAGTTCCGGTCTCTGGTACAAAGGAAAATAATTTGCCCTATCCTGTGGGGTCGAGGCTATTGTGCCTGCTGTGTATTTTGTCCTAAGGACTTGCAGTGTTGTTCTTTATACAGTGTTGTTGTTATTAGCTGCTTTTCGGTCCATTTTGACTCATAGCGACCCCCATGCATATCAGAGTAGAACTGTTCCATAGGGTTTTTAAGGCTGTGACCTTTTGGAAGCAGATTTTCAGGCCTACCTTCCTTAGGCACCTCTTGGATTCTGGGTGGGATTTAACTGCCGACTTCCTGGGTGCTAGTCAAACACTACCCAGGGAGACCTCCCACTGAATAGTGTGAGTGTATTCCCACCTAGGGTGCTCCTCTTCCAGTACTTGTTTGGACGGTATTCTCTTTTGATCCATAGGGTTCCATGGACTCATTTTCAGTAGTACATCATCAGGTCTTTCTTCCCAGTGTGTCCTAGCTTGGATGCTCTGGTGAAGCGTATCCAGAGTGGCTTGCTCTGGTTATAATCTTAGCTGGTGACACTGCTTAAAGCAATCACAGCTATAGACAAATGACAACATGATGACAAACTGACAGATGGGTGGCAGCCTAGGGAAGGAATGATCAACACAACACAACACAGCCTGAGTGGAAATTGAGCTACAGAGTCTCTGAGAGTCCAGGCTCTTCGTCCTGGCACAGCCTGGGGCAGGGCCTGGAGCCAGGAACTGTGGCTGCTGGGGTGAGGACCCCCAGCTTCCCCACTTGGCATTCCCTCCCCAAACAGAGCTGGCAGCCTGTGGGAATTGTCTTTCCGCTTGCACATGATGGCACTGACAAGCATAACGCAACCCTGCTGGTGGTTAATGACTGGTGACATTTTGAGGCCGCTGCCCACCTTTGGTTGAGGGAATTTGCCAATGTTCGGAAGTTGTTGGGCTCTAACGAAATGCAACCCCTGCAAGCAAGCATTGAGTCAGTGCATGAGGTGTGGGGCACTCTGACATCCCCGTGTGACCGTGAAAAGCAGGCTGCGGAGCAGTGGTGGCTGCTGAGGCTCCTTTCTCCTGGCAATACTGGCGTGCTGAAATGGCGGGCTATTTGCCATGGAAAGCAGGGTTTCATGGGAACTTGAGGATTAAGAATCCACATGCCTGCAATCAATATTGTATGTTCATCGTATAATTTACTTTGAAAGGGAGACGACACAGTTCTCCGAATTTTTGGGTGAAGTAAACCACTTTTCCAAAGGAGTAAGTGGATTTCTGTGTTTATAAATCATGCCCACCACTTGGGAGTGCAGGGGAGGATATGGGAGGATGGTAAAGAAGAGCAGCAGGAGAGGACCTGAAGACCTCATGTTTCCTCAGGGTCAGGGTCAGGGGAAACCAATGTCCCTGGAACACCACTGTCTCTCTGGAATGGTATTAGCACAGCTTGTTATTTGCACAGTGTACTGAGTTCATTCTGACTCGCAGCGCCCCTATAGGGAAGAATAAACATGCCCCAATGAGTCTCTGAGACTATAATTCTTCACTCAAATAGAAAGCCTCATCTTTTTTCCATGGAGGAACTGGTGGATTCAGAACTGCTGACCTGGTGGTTAGCAGGCCAACACCGAACCTACTATACCACCAGGACATTTCTGTTTAGCCTAGAGACTTTCAAATGGATAGAACAAGACCCATCCCAACCCTGTTCACTGCTATCAACCCCCCTTTCTGTGAAGTCCCCACTACGTTCTGTGAAGTTCACCACTTTCTCCGTGTGTGTGTGTGTGTGTGTGTGTGTGTGTGTGAGAGAGAGAGTTATAAAAATAGGAACTTTGACCCCTTTTTAGAACTCTTGCAATTCCAGGGCTTGTTCAACAAAGAACGAATCCCCAGTGTCTTCAACCTGAATTGTCCCATGTGGTAATACACATTGGGGTTCCAGACACACTGAGCTAATGAGTGAGTGGACACTACTGTGCTATCTAAACAAACCCTGTGTGACAGGGCTGCACCTGCCTTACTTAATTGAATAACCAGAACCGTTTTCTAAAATAGGTAATATCAACTTAATCTCCCTGCCATCGAGTCACTGCTGATGCATAGCGACCTTGTAGGACAGGGGAGAATTGCCCCCATGAGTTTCTGAGCCTGTAACTCTTGACAGGAGTAGAAAGCCTCATCTTTCCCTCACTGATTGCTGCTGTTTTCGAACTGCTGAGTTTAAGGTTAGGGACACAATGTGTAACCCACTACACCACCAGGAGATGCTTGTGTCAACTTTCTATATACGAAAATGAAATGTCGCCAGGTCCGATGCCATCTTCATGGTCACTGCTGTATGTGAGTCCAAAGTTGTGGGCCAATACATCTCAAGGAGAATCGCCTGCATATCCAATGACACATCCCCGCACAAAACCCGATTTCCTTTTCTACTGATCAGCCTTGCTTAATGAATTGGCCAAAGTGAGCAAGCATAAATCCTCCCAGCCTCCCTTGCCAGGCACAGTGTGGTTTCTGAGAGCAGTGTTTCTTCTACAATGGGAGTGCTCATGCTTTTGCCACACTCGGCAGATTCTATGAATATTTTGACTTTTTTTTAACTTATTTGATCATAGAGCATGTTTCCCTTTTCCCTTTGTATGAGATGACAAAATTTCACTCACTTCCTAGTCATCCAAGGAAAGAGTAAACTTCCCTGCCCTGCCAGCAAAGGGCTTGGCCCATAGAATAAAAGTGGAAGGAGTTGTGTGCCACTCTCGATCAGAGGTTTTAAGAGAAATGGTCCTTTTGTTGCTTACCTATCCTTCAAGAGGAAGGAACCCTGGTAATATAGTGGTTATGTGTTGGGCTCTTAACCTCATGAGTCACATGCAAGTCTTTCAATTTCAAAGCCTGATTGTTCCCCTGCACAAAGCTAACAGAGATAAGCAACAACTGCTTGTAGGCTGGAAAGATTGCCCAAACATAGTGTACTTAGGGGATTTCTTACTGCCAGGAGAAATACAGGCGATGTGGCAGGTGACGGTCCTAGTATCTCTCAGCTGCCAATCAGAGGCAGGTTCTGAGCCTTCAGTCAGGGCCACTGGAGGAAGTGGCTCATGGTGCTGCTGCCATAGTCCATCCCAGGTCAAGCCCTCTGAGGTGCTGGGTCACAGAGTTTTGGATTGGCACTCAGTGAGGGCTACTTCAAAGCTCCTTCCGTTCTTAAACTTGCTCCTGCAACCACATTCTTTCTGAAGGTCCTTGTCAGTAAGCCGAAATCCCAACCAATTTGCTAAGTCAGGACAAAATGCAAAATTGATGCTACCAAGAGACATTAAACCACCTACAACCTTTTAGACCATGTCAACAGATCATCTGTAGCCTCAACTGCAGAAACATTTCACTAAATCCTCTCTGTTTCTCCACAAAGATTAGGAATGCCCTTCTATCTTTTAAAAACAGATATTGGTCTGGCACCACTTCGGTTCCAGCTGAGGTAATGGATTCACCTGAGCTAAGCTCTAATGAGGATCACTTAATCTTCATTCAAGATATATGTCATGAGGACTGTAGATCATGCAGGGACTGCACAATCCCTCTGTGTCGGCAGCGGCTGCATCACGGCCTGGCCCATTGGGAAGAGAGATGGACCCATGGCAATTATAAGGCAAGATGCTGAGGGTGCGGGGTGGTCTAGGGATACCGGAAAGGAACTATTGGGCATGGAGGCAATTATGAAGGGTTCTTTTTTCCCATGGACCAAACCCATGCCAGTTGCCATGAAGTTAACTCTGATTCATAGGGACTCCTTTGGACCAGAATAGAACGACATTCTGTTGTTTTTTTCTATAACTGATTTTGTTGTTGTTGTTTGAAATGCAGCACCAGGCCTTTCTTCAGAGACACTTCTGGCTGGGCTTGAAGCTCCAACCTATGAGTTAGTAGCCCAGTATGTTAACCAACTGCACCACGCAGGGACTCCTCCATGTGGCTAAAGAATGACTTAAGGACTTCCCCCACAGACCAAAACCAAAACCAAATCCACTGCCATGGGGTTGACCTCATATATGGCACAATAGACTGGCTCTGCGGATTTTCAGAACTGCACATCTTTACTGGAGCAGAAAACCCTCATCTTTCTCCCAAGGAGTAGCTGGTGGGTTTGAACCATTAACTTTGCCATTAGCAGCAGCCCCACTCTTAACCCAATATACCACCAAGAGTGGTTCAATTTGGAAAAATAGTATGTGATCACCTATCTATGAAGGGAAACCCCTCTCATAGAGTGCACTTACACAAATGAGAAAGAAATGAGTCCCCAAATGCCCGTCTTAATCAACAATCTGGGCAAGGGTGTTCTGGGAAGCAGCTTTCAAATGTGGCTGGAGATTATAAAATTAATCAACCTAATCCCTGTTTTAAAGAGCCCTGGTGGTACAATGGCTAAGGACTGGGTGGCTAAACAAAAGACTGGTAGGGTGAACCTACCCATGGGGTCTAAAGGGGAAAAGACCTGACGATCTGGTCCCATAAAGATCTCAGCCTAGGACACCTTTGGGGGTAGTTCTACTCTGTCCTGTAGGGTCACTATGAGCTGACATCAACTTAAAGACACACAGCACGTTTGACTCTACGTCATTTTTTGATAGAGTTTGTGCAGAGCTTTCTGAGTAGAAAACAGACTCAAGGGCATCTGACATCAACCAGCAACAGTCTCTGTCCTTGAGAAAGACTGTGGAAAGGGATGAGGAGGGAGCTTCCAAAAGCGTGTGGAAAAATGATACTAAAAAATAATGGAATTTTGCCATGAGCTTTTTGAAGCTCTCTTCATGAGAGCTAGTCCTCCATGGAGGTTTCTAGAAAAGTGAAACACGAAGGAAGAGGCTGGTAAGTCCCACTGAACAATTCCAGGGGAGATTGGGTCTTGACTCAGAGTACTTGAGCATTCTGGCTTATTCCTCCAAATAGCAAATCAGACTAGACCAGGTTCTGAGACTCAGGGAAGGCAAATAAGACACACCAGGCCCATGATTCAGACTTATGGGGAAAGTCACACTGGAGAGGGAAGGCCTCTTTACCTTGTGTGCCTGACAAGTGTCTCATTTGCCTCATCTAAAACCCAGCCCTGGATAAAAGGCTAACAGTACCAGCTTCAAACTTGTGTTTGAATCTTGTCTCTGTCACTTATTAACTTAGCCACCTTAAATACCTTCCTCTAGTTTTCCGTCTGTAAATGAGGCACAGTTCCAATCATAGGGCCTTCAGTAAATGGCTATTATTAGCTAGGCATGCACTCCTGTTTTCTAGGCGAGAGTTCTCAGCCAGGTTTTTGTGGGAACTTGTTCTTCAGGGTATTGTCATAGATGAGTGTGTCCCCCAGATTCCTCTCAGGGCCAAGTGACTGATTTCCCCAGCTGCGGAGAGAGACACTGATAGAAAAGGTCTCAGCTGTCTGGCCCCTATCAGGATTGCCTCAGCTGATGAGAGCTCATCCAAGGTCTGCTCCTTCCCCAAACTAACCTTCATCCAACGACTTGTCAATGTAGGGGTATAAATGGCATAGTGGAGGCATTTGACCCCCCTGTAACTTCACAAAAGGCAATGGAGGAAAATCGAGATAAACAGCCCAAGGCTGATTCCTATGAGACAGAGATCAAAATGCCGCCACCCTCCTTTCTTTTCACAGTTTCTGACACCAACCATCCCTACCATGACACTCTCTTCTTCTCTGCTGGGTTTGATAATCCTTAAGTGGCAATGGCCACACAGAACTCGCAAACAATACTTATGTTTCTGGGGTTAATTGGGGACCTAGCAGGTGACAATTCAGGATCAGAAAAGACTGGGGATATAGTTCTTCAGTCAGGACAGTCTCTTCCCAGTGGTGCCCAGAGGCAGAACTTTTTCTGGTCCTTTGCCTCTGCCCTGCAGCTCCTTGACCTCTGCTCTGCTTGGGACCATGTACAAAGTTCTTTCAGCTCTGCTGATAAGTGCGTTGAGGCAGCCCGCTTTGTCTGGAAGCCTTGGCCCAAAGACACTCAGCTTTCTCATTCTGTGTGCTGGCGAGCTCCCTGTTCTGGGGTCTTGGTGCTGCTGCCTGTGCTTCCATGAGCTATTTATCTGCCACTGTTTTTCATTGTCCCTGATGCATCCAGTGTCAGGGATCTCTGTCTCCTGGACAGAGGTGGTGCTCAGAGTAATAATCCTGGGTCCAAAGAGCACACTCCACTGCTGGCTCGTCTTTCTCGGTGCTCTAGAACCTCCACTTTCTGTTTCTGAGTTAACTCACCCAGGATGACCAAACTGACCAATCCCCACATTAGGGGTCTACAGGTCTCATTTGAATGGTCTCACCTCTTCAAGGATGCCATGCACCTTACTGATATTATTAGCATGCTATCTACTTCTCTCTGTGGCATAGTTCCACCCTGTCATTGGTAGGAGTTACAAAGACTATAGCTAGAGGAGAACTAGTAAGCAATTCACTGCAACGTATTAGGCTACAAAGTCCCAGGCTACTGGTCACCACTTGGCCAGGTCCCAGTTACAGAGCTCCCAGTGATGGCTCCTTTTGCATATCAATGTGGCCAGGCTATGGTGCCCAGTTTTTTGGTCAAACAAGCATTCATCTATTTGCTCTTGTTTTTTAAACATTTTATTAGGGGCTCATACAACTCTTATCACAATCCGTACATATACATACATCAATTGTATAAAGCACATCTGTACATTCTTTGCCCTAATCACTCTCAAAGCATTTGCTCTTCACTTAAGCCCTCTGCATCAGGTCCTCTTTTTTTGTCCCCTCCCTCCCCGCTCCCCCCTCCCTCATGAGCCCTTGATAATCCACAGATTGTTATTTTGTCATCTCTTGCCCTTTCCGGAGTCTCCCTTCCCCCTTTTCTGCCGTCCATCTCCCAGGGAGGAGGTCACATATGGATCCTTGTAATCAGTTCCCCCATTCCAACCCACTCACCCTCCACTCTCCCAGTATCACCCCTCACACCCCTTGTCCTGAAGGTATCGTCCACCCTGGATTCCTTGTGCCTCCAGCTCCCATATGCACCAGTGTACAGCCTCTGCCCTATCCAGTCCTGCAAGGTAGAATTTGGATCCTGGTAGTTGGGGGGAGGAAGCATCCAGGATCTGGGGGAAAGCTGTGTTCTTCATCGGTACTACATCGCACCCTGACTGACCCATCTCCTCTCCTAAAGCCCTCTATGAGGGGATCTCCAGTGGTCGACATTTGGGCCTCTGGTCTCCACTCTGCACTTCCCCCTTCATTCTCTATGGTATATATATATACCCATATACACACAGATATATATATATATATATATAGATATATATAGATATATATATATTCTTTTATTTTTGCATGATGCCTTATACATGGTCCCTTTGGCACCTCGTGATCGCACCGGCTGGTGTGCTTCTTCCAGGTGGGCTTTATTGCTTCTGAGCTAGATGGCCGCTTGTTCACCTCATCTATTTGCTCTTATGAAGGAGTGGGTCTCAAGCAAAATAGAATACCTTCCATAATGTGGGAAGGAGTAAACCTATCAGCCAAAGGCCTTCAGCGCAGAAAGGGAGTTTCCCTAGGGTGTGTTCTGACCATTCTTATTCTTGTCTTTTCCCATCACCTAACCTATCGATTTTAGGATGAACATCTACAGAGCTCTTTAGGCTGTTGCCTGACCTCTGAATTTGGAACTTGCCATTCCCCTATGTGAGCCAATTCCTAGAAATAAGCCTCACTCTCTGGGGCACTGGTGTCGTAGTGGGTGGCCCATTGGGCATCCAAAAGCCAGGACATCAGTTTGAAAACACCAAGGGCTCCTTGAGGGAAAGATGAAGCTTCATAATCTCCTGAAGAGTTACAGTCTCCAACGCCCAAAAGGTCAGTTCTATACTGTTTTACACAGTCACTTTGAGTCCACATTGATGGCAATGAGTGGCGGGTGCAATGGTTAACCATAGGAGCCCTGGTGGATATATCGATATCTCCAGTTACAGCTATATAACTGGTTTGGTTTCTCTAGGGAACACTGACTATGACACTCTCCATAGGCAGGGCTGAGACCTCTGTTGAGATTTCCCTCTTGTACCCTTCCTGGATTCCCCCCACAGGTGCTTATTCCCTGCGCATTCCTCAATAAATGTCAGGAATCCAGAGCTAATTCCATCACAGTGTCTCCTTCTTGCAGGGAGTCTGAATGGCTTCCGGGGAGTATGAACTGCAGTCTCCATCCAACTTCCTCCTTCTATTTTTATGATCTGGATCTTATTTGGGGCTCATTTGGTTGTAAACAGGCAAAGAGACCAATACTTGGTAGAGAGAATCCTAGGAAAATGGAAAGGTGGGGAGAACAACAGGACAGCTGGCTCTGTCGACCATTCCTGACCACCACTGGCATGTTCCTGTGTTCTTTGTGTCTGTCTCTCAGGGCACATGCTGTAATCTCGCAACATAGACTGCTTCCTCCACGTGGCGGGACATGTGCTTCTGAATTATGCTTCTTAGATGCCAGGCCACTTGCAAAAGCGGGACTTTCTTTTTCGTTTTTTGGTTGGAAATGCTTCAGAAAAAGCATCTAGTTGACCCATCTTATGTCAGTGTCTCCACTGGGCCAATGAAAACAGCCTTGTGACCGTATTGAAATGTGGTGTCTTCCCCAGGGAACTGATATTTCAGCCAGTGAGGTAGTTCACAGGGACAGATAAGAAAGGGGGTTGGGACAGATTAAAATAATAATAATGTCTATTTGCAAAGAATAGGGCCTTGTTATTTTTCGGATGCCCCCCATCTGAACACCCTACCACTGAATATAGGCAGGAGGTAGGGCCCACCTGTCACTCAAGCAGCTAAAAATGTACAGCACTTGCTGTAGCAGCTGCTAATGTGCCCATGTATTAGCACTTGGCACCCACCACTCCCATAAATGCCAATGGTCTCACAGGAAGCACATGTAACTCCCCACACAGGGAACAGTCATTGAGCAGACAAGGAAGTTGACATCCTCCAGGACCTAATGCCACTTTAACCAATGACACATGAGGATAGGTGGAGCCACACTCCAGTTCCCTCAGCCGTTGGGTGGGACAACTACAAGAGGATTTATACTGTCTCTGGGAACCTACACAATGACATTTCTTTATTGGCCCCCTCCTTTGCTCTATCAGTATTACCCTTCTCTACTGGTCCTTCCTGGAGGCACCTCCCACGGAAACAATAGTCTAGCTGCCATTCCAATTCTAGTGGATTCCAATTCTTGGTGATCGCATTCATGTGAGTCAATCAGAACTGTGCTTTCTGCAGATTCTTTCTCTCCCCTTTTTAAGAGTAGTTTTAAGGACACTGTGAAAGCTTCCCACCATCCAGTTCCAGAACATTTTCATCGACCCTGCAGCCATTAAGCAGTCATTCCCCATTGCCCCTCCCACCCCACCCTGGGAAACCACCAATCTATTCTATGGCTCTACGGGATTTACCTGTCCAGCATTTTTCCTCTAAATGGACTCACAATACATGGCATTTGGTGTTTGGCATCTTTCACTTCATGTCTTGCGTTCACCTGTGTTACAGAGTCTGTCCGAATCAAAGGCCTTAGTTTTCTTGTGGCAGACTATATGTATACCCTACTCTGTGTAGATCATATTTTCTCTATTCTTCTACTGATGGGTATTGTTGGCTTATTGTTTACCTTTTGCCCATAGTGATTAGTGCAGCATCCATCTGGGTACTCGTCTTTCATTCTTTTAGATATGCACTTGGGAATGGACTCCCTGGATCAGCTGGCAAGGGTTCATGACCAAGTGGGTTATGTTGGGCTGCTAACCGTAAGGTCAGCATTTTGGACCCTTTAGCTACTGCGAGATAGAAATGCTCTCATAATGATCCACAGCCCCCCCCATACCCACGAGCCGCAGTTCTACTCTGTCCTTTCGGGTTGCTGAGAGTCAGAATCGACTCGATGGCAGTGGTAGTGATGAAGCCAGCGACTTGAGAGTGGAACCAGGGACCGTGGAGAATTCTGGCAGTAGCCATGGTGTCTTCACTACCCAGATGCCAGCAGCCACCAGTGAACAAAGGAGGCACAAGCAAGGTTCTCGTTGACTTCATGCTGGCGACCCGGCTGCCCCTGCTTCCTCAAATGCCATTTCCTCAGCTTTACTGGCAACGGGGTGTACTCCCTATTATCATGTCACCAACTCTTTCAATGGTCCACCTAGCCAGGTGTGATTCCAGACACTCACTGTGCAGCCACCATCAGCGAAGGTGGCTGCCCACCTCATTTGTACACATGCAAAGAATGTGATCATTCTTGGCACTGGTGTCCTTAGTCATCCTGGTTGGTATATTTACATCCTTGGGGAGCTGGGTCAGTGAGCAAGCGCTTCTCAAGGTGCCCATATGATCTGTTTACTGAGAGTGCCAGCCCAAGGATCTGACTTGCCACCCACAGTGAACGCACCTCTGAGGCAAAGGGGAAGGCTTCTTTCTAACTGGGAGACCAGCAGGTCTTCTGCAGACATCACTCCCCTGCAGCACTCTGATCCAAGACCTTTCATATTCCAAAGAGCAGCATTAAGATTCCCATCTGCCACCCAGTCAGACTCACATGTGCGAATTCTCTTTTCAGAGCAAGACAGCCAATGCAGTGAGCTGGGTAAAGGGGCAGTCTCACTCTGAGGAGACTCAGCCAGGAGTGTAGGGACAGGGAGTGAAATGTGCAGCTTCCAGCTGCCACCCAAGCCTCCTTAGTGCAGTGGAATGAGAGCAAAGAGATAGTCCTTTGTGACTCTTTGACCTCCTTCCTGGCCTTGGTGGAATTAACACTGCTCAGTGTCAGTCTCTTCTGAATATACGGAAAAGATAGCTCAGAAAAGAATAGAGTTAAATAAGAGCAGGACAGAGTAAGGTGGCTTCATGGTGTTGCATTTGTGTGTCTCAGAGCCCATCCTGGCTCACAGTGACCCTCTGTGACAGAGAAGAACTGTTCCACAGATTTTTCTAGGCAGAATTTTAAGGAAATGTACCTAGCAGCACAGTGGTTGCATGTGCGGCTGTAACAGAGAGACTGGCAGTTTGAACTCGCTGATCCCCATCGAGAGAGTGAAGACGTGACTGCCTGCTCCCATGAAGACTCCTATCCTGTTGTTGTCTGTCCATTTGTGGTGCTGTGGTGAGTTGTGTGTTACTGTGATGCTGGAAGCCACGTGACTGGTATTTCAAATGCCAGCAGGGTTACCCGAAGTGAAGAGGTGTCAGGGAAACTTCCAGGCTAAGAACAGAATACAAAGAAGGGTCCCACTGCCCACTTCAGAGGAAGTAGCCGCTGAAAACCCTAACACTATAGCACAGTGTGCCTTTCCTTCCCGTCACAGGGAGTCAGAATCGCCTCAATGGCACATAACAACCAACAACACCTTTGAGGAGGGAAATCTCCTTCAGTAGGGCTGGGTGAGTTTAAACTGGGTGGCTTCTTGGTTAGCACTTGAGCTCTGAATCATCTCACCACCAGGCTACCATCTTCATGATGCAGGCAAATAAAACCATCTTGGTCCTGCTCGGTATTGCCAGCGTCATCATGCTCTTTCTCCCATAAGCACATGTCTGGTGGTTGGACCACAGCAAACCCGGTTGACACTCTTTCCTCATCACCCTGTGTGTGTCAGAGTAGAAGTGAACCATGAAGTTTTCTTTGATTAAAAACATTTTTATTGTGATTTGGGTGAAGGTTAAAGAGCAGCTCAGCTGTCCATTGAGCAATGCATACACATTTTGTTTCATGTCATTGACAGCAATTCCCACAATGTACCATCACTTCCCCCACATCTTCTTGTTTCTTGTCTCCAAGCTGCCTTCATTCTCAACTTTTTTGAACTTCGTTCTTGGGGGAATGCTGTCTTTTGATCTCATGTAATCTATTATTCTACGGTATTTGTATGTCTCTAATGTCATTGTTCCCATTATAGGCCTGTCTATTGTTTGATTGAACATCGAGCCATGATGAGTTCAGTTCCAGACCTGCATGGTAACTAAGCACCATAGTCTTGCAATTTCACCAGCCTTTATCCAAACAGTAAGCTTGGTGTTTTATCATGATTTTGAGTTTTGCCCCACATTTCCCTTCTAGTCTAATCAAGCCCTTCTAATGTGATCTCTTTCATAGCAGTCGATAGTGGGAGCTAGGCACCATCTAGTTCTTCTGATCTCCAGTGGTGGAGGGTGATCGTTGCTTGAGTCACTAGTCATTAATTCATTGTGCTCAATCAGTTCTCCTCTTCTGCTGTCCTCTGGTTGGGGAGAGACCAACTGTTGCCCCTTTCCTGATTGCTCAGGAACTTTGAAAATCCCAGAGACGATGGTCCTGATCCCCCAGGCTCAACAACTCATTCCCTCACAGTTTTTGCATCTGTCTCAGAGATTTTTTCCACCCCCACCCAGTTTTATGACATTGGTCCCTGTATGCTCCACCATATACCTGGATCTATTTAACAACCAAGGCCAATACATTCTATAAACTTTTCAATGGCCGAGGATTCTGAAGAAGATTGCCAGGCTTCTCTTTCACAGCTCCTCTAAGTGGGTTGGGAATGACAACTTTTCCCTTAATAGCAGAGCTCATTAACTGTTTACACCCCTAGATACTCCTTACTCTTAGAAAACTCACTGCCATCGAATCCATGCTGACTCACAGCCAACTTATAGGGCAGAGTAGAACTGCCCCTGTAAGTTTGCCCCTGTGAGTGTCTTAAACTCGAACTCTTTATGGGAGCAGAATGCCTTCTCTTTCTCCCACAAAGCAGCTGGTAGTTTCAAACTGCTGATATAGCAATTAGCAGCCCAACCTCTAGCCACTAGGCCACAAAGGCTCTTTTTCTTCTTAGCAAAGAGAGGGAAAATAAGCAAACGGAACATTCCCCTGGTGCTTCCCGTGGATGCTGTGATGGGAGCTGGATCCTGAAGGCCCGGATTGGCAGAAGCTCCATTTACACAGGAACACATGCCTCCCTTGTTAGTATTTGCATTGGGCAAGCAATTTCCTGCGCTGACATTTTGCATCTAGTTAAATGCCAGCAACTCCAGAGAGACATAGCTTTTACCTGTGGCTCTGCCCTTCTGCACAAGCCTTTGGTGCTCGAGGGTGCTACTTTCAGTCTATGATCTTACATGTCCTTTTGGATCCCTTCGTCTCTTGTTTTTGTTTTGATTAACACAAACTGGATGAACAGCTTCAGGCTTAATATAATCGCTGCTGAATATTTCATTGGGAAATGTTCTTAAGAAGGCAGTTGGCATCCATGATCTAAGTGTATGCATAGAGATTTCTTTTCAGATGGTAAAGTGGCTTTGAATAATTATTGTTATTATTAGTGAATTAAAGACAAATGTGCCTCAAAATGTGAACATCAGGTGTGTGTGTGTGTGTGTGTGTGTGCATGTTTTAAAGAGCACATGGCTTGGTGATAGAAAGGGCGAAGCACTGGTGAGGAGCACATGACAGTGTTCAGAGAGATGACAAAGGGTAGTGATGAAACAAAACAGATTCCAACCTCACATCCTCTGCTCCCTGCCTCCGCGGGAAGTCGCAACAAGGAGCAGAAAAGCCAAGGGCATTTACTGCCCTCTCACAGCTGACAAGCGCCCCAGAAGGCACGGGGTTTTAATGCCAAGGCTTTGCTGCTGTGAGGCAGGGAGGGGGGCTTGCCATAGTTTCCACACGCTGACATCACAAACATACCGCAAGTGGGTGCCTTTAACACACCAAAGTCAATGTTCTCACAGCACCGGAGGCTGACAGCATCATGCCAGTGCACCAGCTTGATGGGCACGCTCTCTTTGTCCATCCCTGGGGGCTGAGGGCTCGTGGGCGGTATTCTTGTTTTGACTTCAAAAACCTCCATGGTTGGTGGTCCTTGGAGCTCTCTGCCTTCTTCCCTTGGAGTTGGTTTGCTTCAGTGTTGAATTGAATCCTTTTGTATCAGCCAAGTGATTGGTGTAAGGTACAGCCTCTTTAATGTTACAAAGAAAATCTCTGCCCAGGTGGGATTACATCCACAGTAAAAAAATCCCACTCCTGTAGAGCTCACTCCAGCTCATCATGGCCCTCTCCAGGGGGGTTCCATGGATGGGCATCTTTATGGAAGCACACAGCCACAGTTTTTCTCCAGAGAAACAGCTAGTGGATTCTGAACTACCGACTTTGTTGTGAATAGCCCCCTTCTTAACATGTGCGCCAGAAGCCCTGCTCTGCGGTTTGATGAGCAGCCCTTCTGGCCATTGCTAAGGGCTACATGACAAAGCCATTTGGTACAAGCAACGTTGTCATCAGCAAAGAATGAGTTTAGCTGGCCTCAGTAGGATGCTCAGCAGGGAAGTGATAAACTGCTTGGCTTGGGTTTTATGAAGGAGAACCATGGGAGCTGAGATGTGCAGTCTCTTGATTTGAACCCAGACACTCTATCTCCCAGCCTGAACTCTCACCATCACACTCAACTTTTGGGGGGTCAAATGTTTGACTCACCTGAGAGATGTGCAGGTGAAAGCGTGCCCCAGAAACATCTCCCTCCCATCCCTGTCATCTCCGAGAGTTCTCCAGATAAGGATTGGTGGTTCATGTGAAGGGACAGATTGTAGCATTTCCCTTGCACTCCTCAAAGGCAAGAAAATGACCCACAGCACCTCGAGTTGCCAGCAGTGTCAAAGGGGATGTGCTTCTTGAGACTCAAGCTGAGTCCCCAGGAGACGAGCTCTCAACTATGGAATTAGCGCTTTTGAAAAGGGGCAAATCTTCCAGCAGTTCTCTCTTCAGAGGCCTGGCTGTACGCTCTGCAGACTTGTGGGCACGCTCACTCTGGTCAACCCAAATTCTTGGGAGAGGCTGATCTGTCCCTAGAAAACTGGCCACATGCAAAAGCATAGAGACCAATATCTGCCTCCTGCTGGAAGGATATGGAAGGAGAAGGGTGGCTGGAGTCCTCTAGGAGGGAAGTTGAGAGCCAGGAGAGGCAGCAAAGCCACAGTTCCAGCAGGTGGTGTCCTAAGGCTAAGGAAGCTTCCCAAGGATCAAGTGAGTCCTGGAGGTGTCTGCAGCCCATCTTGCTGAGGGCCTCCATTTATTTCAAATATCTATGGATAATGGGAAGGGCCCCCAAGGCCCGCTGGCTGACCTCATATGATACACCGTGAACTATCAACCTTGGCATCCTCCAAAGTCTCTGAAAGCTGCAGCCCCTCCCACCCACTGGCAGCCTTCTTGGACAGGATTTCCTCAACACTGCTGCAACCATGGGCTCACACACAAGGACCATTGTGAGGACGGTGCAGGACCAGGTGGTGCTTCAATCTCTTGTGTGTACTTTTGCTATGAGTCAGGAGCTCACTCAATGGTATCTAACAAGTTATTGTGAGATGACATGAGAGGACTTCGTGGAGGCCCTTCAAAGAGAGGGTTGGAACATAGCATGGTAAGAGGCCTAGTCAGGAATGTGCTCATTGTTTCCATCCCCTTCTCCCGGAAGCCACTGCTCTAGGGAGGAAAGGCAGGCCCAGAGACAGGGAAGGGCTAGGGAAGAGGGAGCGATAGGAGAGCAATAGAAAAGACAAGTTACTCTCCCTCATTCCCAGTATAGCTCCTCAAACCTCAGGTAAAGCCTCTGATTCTGAGGCTTATAATAGGATCAGACTGAACATTTAATCCCTCAAGCTTCCTGGAAAGTGTGGGAGCTGATGAAGATGGCAAGAGGTGAAGAAGGAAGGAATCTACTGGTTACAGATGTGAAAGCATCTGTTAGTGAAGCCTTCTCAGTTTCTTATTGACTTATCAATGTCATCAGTCCACTTAATGTACTCACTTTCCAAATGCCTATGAACCAATTGTACATACCTTGAGTTCTTTCTAGGAGGCAATATTAATATTCTCATTTCCGAGTTGAGGCCACAGAAGTTTGGACAACTTCTGGTTGTTGTTGTTGCTGGCAGGTGCTCATCAAGTTGGTTCCAACTCATAGCAACCCCTGTGCATACCGGAAGGGAGCATGGCCCCGTCCTGTGTCCTCCTCTCTGGAGGGCACTTGCCTCAAATCTTTAAATTCAAAGCTTAATGTTTTGTCAAATGAAATCATTTCTTCAGTCAATCTCAGAAATCTTTATGTAAAAACGTTGGAAACGCCTTTCACTCAAGGTCTAGGGAGGCTGAGTAAGGTGGGAGGGGCTCCGGGACAGATGGTGGGAATCACTCCTGCAGATGGGTGGTAGGTTGGCGAGGCCAGTCTCACTTGCCTCCCTGGTGACTGACCTCAACCAGCAATGGGCAGCTGGACACATGGCATGAAGTGACCTCTGGTCTTCGTGGTGGTGGATGCCAGTAGACCGTCAGGTATGGGAGACCCATGAGAAAATAGGTTACTTTTCTCTTTCTCTCCGAGTTTCTCTGCGATCTCTTTATGCTGCCTGAGCCCGCATGCATACTGACAAAGGCAGACATTCACAGACGTATCCCACATTCACAGACGTATCCATCCTCGTGCAAATAGGCACATATGTGCACATGCATGCCAAAGCAGACACAAACATCCATGAATGCACATGTATTCGTGCAAACTGATTTTCATGGGGAAAAAGATCAGATCTATCACTGTCAAGTCCACTCCAACTCAAAGCAACTGTAGATCACAGAGGAGAACTGCCTCATTGGGTTTCCAAAGCTGTCATCTTGTCAGACACAGTCAGCCACCACTTTCTCCTGCAGAGCAGCTGGGGTTTTCCAACTGCCGACCTTTCACTTAGCAGCTGAGCACTTGCTGATTTTCATAGGAGTCTGGAAATCAGTTTCATTGCCTGCTAGTCACACCTCCTCTGTGAGTTAGCACAGCCTGGTAAGCTTGGAAGGAGAAAAATCTTCCTTCCCGAGGTAGTTGAGTGGTTTTCCCCTGAGGAAATGGTTCAGAAAAAGATTTCCTTCAAGAAATCAGAACACTCTTGAAGATAAATTTCCTGCCAAAATATTTATTTGCTTGACAACGAGACAAGTGAAGCAGCCCCTGACTTCCCCCTTGGGTCCTCTTTCTCATCATGACTGCTCTGCTCAGCTACAAGGCTCCAGGTCCTGGGATCAAGGGTGCCCTTCTATCTGGAACCTCACAGGGCTCCACTGTGAGTCAGGGAAAGACCTGGAAACTTGAGCATCCTGAAACGGGGCCTGCATAGCAATATCATCTGTCATCAGGCTCATCGTTTCTCTCATTTTTTGTAAGATCATTGAGCCCTTGGAGCCCGCCCTGAGAAGTTCTCTCAGAGGAAGCCATCCTCCTCCCATGAATCCAAGAGGGACTGCTTAAAGATTGTTGCCTTGTACTTACAGGAATACCAGCAACCAATTGCCATTGAGTCAACTCGGACTCATGGAGAGCCCAAGTGTGTTAGAGAAGTCCAGTCCCTAGAATTTTCCATGGCTGGGGTGGTTTTTTTTTCCAGAGGCATATCACCAGGCCCTTCTTGGAAGGCACCTCTGGGTGAACTCAAACCTTTAACCCGTAGTTCGCAGCCTAGCTCATGAACAATACCATCCAAGGACGGTACAGTTCCTTGCAAATGGTCACCTGCAGTAGATGAACCAAGGTCAAGTAACTGCCTGAGAAACATCAACCAGAGGAAAGCAGAGTGAACCCCAGGGTTCTTGGGAAGAGGGCCAGAGAGAGAAAAAGGAGAAAACAGCTTTCTCGGGACATCAGAAAGGAAAGGACTCCACTTTGTGGATGCCATAGAACAATCCCAAGCCAAGCATGGGTGAGAAACAGACCCCACCCAAACCCAGCGGGCTGGATTCTGTCGCCAAGTGTTGAACACCAGACATGGATATGACAGAGCCACTAGTCGTCCTTGGAAAGAAACTGCCCATTGTCTGGTAGTTTTGCAGCATTTGAACAACCAGGCCTCTGCTGCCTCTTCTGGCCTGAAATATAATTGCAGCCATAACCGCCCAGCGGTTCAATGGGTAGAACTCCCTGGGGAGGGCTAACTACCCAAATCATTTGGGAGATCATTTTAGGATTGTCCAGGAGATCTTTGGCTGTGTCTATTATATGAACGATGGTGTCTTTTTTTTTTTTAAAAAAGAAACTTTTTATTGTAAGGTGGGTTAAGATTTACAGAGAAAATCAGCTTTGCATGTAACAATTTATACACGTTTTGTTATGTGACATTGATGACAATCTCCTGCAATGTAATATCACTCATGCCATTGAAACTCTGCTTCCTGTTTTCATTCACCCTTCTCCCCTAACCTTGCCTGCCTTTTGAATTTGGCCTTGGGCAAATACTGCCTATTTGCTTTTGAATGGTTGATGGTTCTGAGGAATGTGTGCTCCTCAGTGCTATGATTCATTTTGGTGTAGTTGTTCTTATCAGGTGCCATTGAGCCAGTTGCAACCCACATTGACCCTATGCCAAACAGAAAGAAACACTACCTAGCCCTGAATTATTCTCCTAATTGTTCCCAAGCTTGAGCCCCTTGTTTCAGTCACTGTCAATCCATCTCCTTAAGGGGCTTCCTCTCTTTCACTGTCCCTCTACTTCACCTGGCATGATGTCCTTCTCCAGGGACTAGTCTCTCTTAATAACATGACCAAAGTATGTGAGAGGAAGTCTCACCATCCTTGCCTTAAAGGAGCCCTCTGACCATACTTCTTCTAAGACAGATCTGTTTGTTCCCTTGGCAGTCCATATTACTTTCAATATTCTTCACCAGCACCACAATTCAAACATATCAATTCTTCTTCAGCCTTCCTTATTCAATGTCTGACTTTCACATACTTATGAAGCAATTTAAATTACTATGGCTTGGGTAAGGTGCACCTTAGTCCTCAAAGTAACATCCTTGCTTTTTAGCACTCTACAGACGTATTGTGCACCAAATGTATCCAAATGCAATGCGTCATTTGATCTCATGATTGCAGCTTCCAAGAGCATTGATTATAGACCTCATCAAGACAAAAATCCGTGACAACTTCAACAAATAACAACAAATAAAACAACAACAACAAACTTCTCTATTTATCATGGTACCTATTGATCAAGTTGTGAGCATGTGTGTCTTCTTGACATTGAGTTGTAATCCATACTGAGGGCTGCAATCTTTGATTTTCATAAGGTTCACTTTATAAACCTGTTTATTTTTCAGGGGGTTGAATTCAGTTCCAGACCTGAAGGGTGATGAAGGACCATAGTAGTGGGGATCTCACTAGTCTACCTAACCAATAAACCTCATCTTTTATCATTATTATTATTACTATTGGTAGTAGTAGTATGACTTTCAGTTTCTTTACACATTACTCCCCACTCTATCTAGCATCATGTACCATGATCCCTTTCAGAGCAGCTGTTTGTGATAGGCAGGCACCATTTAGTTCTTCTGACCTTAGCATCATAGAGGCTGAGGTACGCATAGTCCATTACTGATTTGGACTAATTGTTGCCAGGCATCTTGATTTTCTTCACTGCTATTTGCTCCAGACAGGGTGCAATAGTTTATTGTGCCAGCCTGGCCAATAAACACAAGTAGGATTAATCGAAGGGCAGAGGGATAAATGGCTTCGTGAGCCTCGCCTTGCTTGTTCTGTGCCTCAATTTAAAGGGGTACACTGCCTGTGGGATGCCTAGTTTGTGGACTGTGTCGCTGTAAGTTGAGGTCCATTTAATCCCACAGGATTGGAATGTTCGTCTCTGGAGCTGGGGACCGACAGTTGGTGACAGTTGGTGACTTGCCTTGCTGTTTGCTGCCTGGGTATATATAGCCCAGCTCTCTATACAGAAAGGGACTGGCAACTGGCGGCTCTCAAGCCTTAAAGGACTGCTAGTGTCTCACTGTTTTATAATTTAACTGTTAGTTTCTTGTGTTATCTATCTGTATATAATTTAGTGGTTCATTTCTTGTATTGTATATCTAGCTTTATAGATATATTTATATATAATTACTAGCAATATGGTTTTGTCTCTCTAGAGAACCCTGTCCAACACATAGGGTGAGACCAAGACCTGACTTTTAGTTTGCTACTCACTAGCTTTTGAAGACCCCAGTCACTTCCCTGATGGATACAGAACATTGTCTTTGTGAGCTAGTTTGTACCAATTGATCTTGAGGTCTCTCAGAGCTATGTTCCTGATCCCCCATATTTAGGACACGCTCCCTCAAGGGGTTTTGTTATAGCTAAGACATTTTCATAACTATGCCTCCTGGATGCACTATTATATTCATGGGCATATTTGTAGTATATGCTAATATGTATATAGAACTATTCTCTGGCAAACCTATATTTATTCATGGGGCTAGTCCCATTCTCCTTCCCACAACTGCTAAGATTTTGTGGTTTTTCTATCTATCTATTTATCTCTTTAGCTATCCTTGTATGTTATTGTTATTATTGGAGTATTTATCTCTGTTGCCTTTAATGCTTGTAGTCTACTGAGAAAGGATAGTGTTTTGATGTTCCAAATGTTTCCCATTTTCTGGGTTACATGACACAACCAATAGAAGAAGAGAAAAGAAAAAAAATTAACCCAAGTAATAACACCAACAATAAAACCAATTTAGTCTTTTGGTTAAGAATTAGTCAGACTTTCCCACTCCTAGGCTAACCCTTGAAAGAAAAAGAATGAGATAAAAGACCATAGGGAGGAAGAAAGGAGAGTGGGAGGCAAGGGAATAAAGAAAGAAGGTGGCAGGGTTGTGTGAACAATTAATGTGGACCTTCTTTGATGTGTATTAAAAATAATATTGACTGGTTTTTTCAATACTCACCAAAAATTATTTATGTCAATCAAGAAAACCTCACTACCCTGGAATCAATTCTGACATATAGCAACCCTTTGGACAGAGTATAGAACTGCCCCTGTGGGTTTCCAAGGCTGTAAATCTTTATAGGAGTAGAAAATATCATCTTTCTCTTGTGGAGTGGGGGTGGGGGGAGTTTCGAACTTCTGATCTTGCCGTTAGAAGTCCAACTCATAATCTACTTCACCAACAGGGCTCCTCCTTTCATCATTAATCTAGACTGTTTGACCTTCTTGGCTTACTGGGTTTTATTTTCTCGCTTTGGAAGACATGGTACCAAAATACACACCATTTCCTAGCCCCCCAAAAATCAAAAGTAAGCAAAAACAAAACAGGAAAAACTAGCAACCCAATCCAAACCAACTAACCTTTTTAGCCATATAGATAAAGGATACTTGTAGCCAACCTCTGTGTTGGGGGCAATAGGGATGGATGGGGACTGTGGTTAACAGGCACGTGTCAACTCATCCACAGGGGACATTCAAATTCTAGCTCCAGACTGTTGTTGCCTTGGGGAAATGCAAGGATTTTAAGGCCTGATTTTCTGTTTGTAACTGAGATGCTGAGAATATAAAATTCGATGTGAAATCGTCAACTTTTCAAATATTGGATCACATTAGTTAAAACCACTTTTCAGGCTGCTCATCATCATACTAGCACGTCATTAGGCTAAAATCATATCAAAGACATCTGGTTTATCCCCTGTGCCCTTTAAGGACAGCTGAAACATGAGGACGGGAATTTGACATTCATTCTTCCTCTAGACCCTCACCCTTTGCCTGCATCGGCTGGCGTTCATAGAAGAGGCAGACAGTTTTGTTCAACTTCAGCATAATCAGAGTCCTGAGAGTTAAACACAATACATATATCATTTCATACTAGTCATTTTAATATTAGCCCAAACAAAACCAACAAAAACCCAACCCGTTGCTGTTATGTTGGTTCTGGCTCCCGAGGACCCCCTGGGTGCCAGGGAGAAACAACAAATCACAGGATTTTCAAGCCTGTGGGCTTCTAGAAGCAGGCCATTAGTTATTAGTTCTGAGGGGTGCAACTGCCCACCTCTTGATACGTTGAGTCCTTAACCATTTGTGCCACCCAGGGTTTCCCAGTCTTCGTATGTGACCCCCAAATTCCTTGACAGGCTACCTATAGGAAGGTAGAGTCTATGTCCTTTCCCCTTAAATTGGGATGTTTCATGACCTCTGTGACCAATAGATTATGGAGAAGATGACACTGTGACATCTAGTTTGGGCAACCCCCTTTCCTCCCCCAAAGTGCTTCACGGCTTCTGAAAAATCCCTTCAAAGACTTCTTCTTGAGTGCTCACCCTTAGAATGTCTAGCCTCCACGTGCTATCTACACTTCTCAGCACCCGAACACTATGCTGAAAGAAGCCTGAGCCACCTGGAAAGGCCACGTGGAGACACTCCAACCAACAACCTAGCTAAGCACCCAGCTAACGGCCAGCTTCAGCTGCCAGCCCTCTGAGTGCACGTGTAGGCACTGGAGTCACCAGAGGCCCCTGCCCCAGCTCCCATGTGACTGCCAACTCATGGGAGACTCCAAGCACGACCCAGTGGCCTCCCAGCAACCACACGATGATGGTCCTTGTTTGAAGCCACTGCGTTTGGGGAGGAGGCGTTACTTGCCCAGCCACAGGGATGAGAACCTGCATCTCAACAACATGCAGGTGGGTGAGGGGGCCGTCTCTCGAGCAAGGCAGCCTCCCTTCTTGTCAACTCCTGGGCATTTTTGTTGTTCTTGCCACTGCTGCCCCAATTCCCCAGGAGCTAGAGGAAGGCAGGCAGCAGGCATCATGTGGCCAGGAGGCAGGAGCCTTTGTGGGATGCAGTTACAATGGGAGAGATAACCTTAAAGGCAGGAGCCTGACTTTACCTTTGCCTCCTGAACATTTGGGATGCAGAACACCTGTCAAATCCCATCTTCTGTCCAACCCTGATCATATGTCTGTCTTATGTTTGCACACAGGACGCAGACTTGTGAACACCCAAAGAACAGGGTCTGGCGCCAAGAAACCAACGCCACAAGGAACTGATGTTTCTCCAGCAATGGGGAGGGGTGGGATGAGAGGAAGAAAGGAGTACAAATCACTGGATCAAAACAAGGTGGGGAAAGGAAGGAGGAAAGGGAGAGAGTGAAGGAGGGAGACTGGGAGGCTGAAGGGAAAAGGCAGGGAAGTAAAGGAGAAAGGTGTGGGTGGGGAGAGAGGAGCGATGAAGAAATGGAGGAGTGCGGGAGGGAAGATGGAAGGTGAAGGCAGGCAGGAAGACGTGAGCAAAGGGAGGGAAGGAAGAAAATAGAAAGAGAAGGGCAAGAAGAAGAAAGGAAGGTAGGGAAGAAAGGAAGAAAACGAGAAACCTAATGTCAATGGCACCCTCTATGTTTTTATTTCCTGTTTTTCTGAGGTAGCCTCTTCAGCAGAAGCAAATGGGCTGAATCGCCTCAAACTCCACCTAGGTAGAAAGCACGGGTTTCATTTCGCCAGGGCCTGTGTAAATGTTTGAACTGAGCAGCATTAACACTGAGACAGTGATTACCCCACGTGGCTGTTGCGCTCTGATGATGCCAAGGCAACGGGAAAGGGGGCTCATTATTTCTCCAGATGACAAAAAAATTGTATTTTGACATTTCACCCTGAATGTGGGGAAGGGGGGCGTGGTGGAGGAAGCAGGGGCCCTTTGTGGAGTCTCCTCTTGCCATTGTGATGCCCCTTGGCCTGCCAACAACCTGAGATCCTGCACGCTGCCAGTGAGGGGCTTGGCTGCAGGCCCTAGCCCAGCATTTCTTATCAGATTTACTGTGACAAGTGATGGGAGAAATGCAAGATGCTGTACAGCGCATCCGTTCAGACCCTGCTATTTAGAAATTTGGATTTATATTTTGTCAGCTAGAAGTAGCACTGATGTTAATCTTTGCACTACCCTTGGAAAAAAATCATTCATAATCTAATAACAATAATCCATAGCATTTGTGGAGCTCTGAGAACCAAGGGATGGTCAGAAGCATTTTTAGACAGATGTCTCCTTTCATCTTCAAAGCAACCCAGTGAGGAATAAGAAAAGTTGGCTTATGACTTCCCTTCTGGAAAGTGAGTCTTTGGAAGCACAGAGAGGTCCAGGTTTGCCCAAGGTCACATAGTCAATAAGTTAGAGAGCCTGGATTTGAACCTGAGCGGTCTGCTGCCAGAGGTACTTTTTTGCTCGTGTTTATTACGGCAACTTGCAGCTCTGGCAAGGATTCAGATAGAATTGAGGATCACTTTTTTAAACAATGTATTAGGGGCTTATACAACCCTTATCACAGTTCCTACATATACATACACCAATTGTATAAAGCACATCTGTACAGTCTTTGCCCTAATCATTTTTTTCTCCTCTTTTCTTTTTTTACATTTTATTAGGGACTCATACAACTCTTATCACAATCCATACATATTCATACATCAATTGTATAAAGCACATCCATACATTCCCTACCCCAATCATTCTCAAAGCATTTGCTCTCCACTAGGGCCTTTGCATCAGGTCCTCTTTTTCCCCCCTCCCTCCCCTTTCCCCCCTCCCTCATGTGCCCTTGGTAATTTATACATCGTTATTTTGTCATATCTTGCCCTATCCAGAGTCTCCCTTCCCCGGTTCTCTGCTGTCCCTCTCCCAGGGAAGAGGTCACATGTGGATCCTTGTAATCAGTTCCCCCTTTCCAGCCCACTCACCCTCCACACTCCCTGCATCGCCCCTCACACCCTTGGTCCTGAAGGTATCGTCCACCCTGGATTCCCTGTACCTCCACCCCTCATACATACCAGTGTACAGCCTCTGCCCTATCCAGCCCTAACAGTGCTTCTCTCTATCCTTGTGGAGCCCTGGTGATGGGCTGGGCTGCTAAGTAGTAGCTTAAAGAGGCTTTCCCCTCCTGTGAAAAGTTACACTCTCAGGAAACTCACGGGTTGCTCTGAATCAAGGTGAACTCAATGGCAGTGAAGTTGGCTTTTTAATGTCTCTCCCTGTTGTTGTTGTTGTTGTTGTTAGTTTGCCATCCAGTTGGTTCTGGTCCATGGCAAACCTATTCACAGCAGAATGTAACAATAACAGCTCCTCCTCCATGCACCCAAGTGTTCCTATGCTCAGTCCTCTTGTTGTAGTCACTGTGTCAATCCAGCTCTTCAAGGGCCTTCAACCTTTTTTCACAGCCCTTCCATTTTTCTAAGCATGATGCCTCTCCAGGGACTGGTCTCCACTGACAACATGTCCAAAGTCTCACCATCCTTACTTCTAATGAGAATTCTGGCCGTACTTCCAAGACAGATTTTGTTTGTTCTTTTGGCAGTCCATGGTACTGTCAATATTCTTTGCCAGTACCATGGTTCAAATTCATACAGTTTACCTGGGTCTTCTTCACTCTATGGCAAGCTTTTCACATGCAGATGAGGCCAATGAAAATACCATGGTTTGGATCAGGTGCACTTCCTGCTTAAAGTAACATCCTAACTTTTCAACATTCTAAAGAGCTCTTATGCAGCAGATCTACCCAGTGCAATGTATCTTTTCATCTCTTGACTGCTGCTTCCAGGAGCATTGCTTGTGGATCCAGACAAGACAAAATCCTTGACAACTTCAAGTTTTTCTCGATTTATCATCATGTTACCTATTGGTTCAGTTGTGAGTATTTTGGTTTTCTTTGTGTTGAGTTGTATCCCACATTGAAGGCTGCAATCCTTGATCTTCACCAGCAAGTGCTTCAAGTCCCCTATCCTTGTCACCAAGCCAAACTGTGTCGTCTGCATATAGCAAGTTGTTAATAATATTTCCTCCAAATCTGATTCTGTGTTCTTCTTCATATAATTTGGCTTCTCTGATTATTTGCTCACCATACAGATTGAAAAAGTATAATAAGTGGGTGCAACCTGGATGCACACCTTTCTTGATTCTTAAACCATGCAATCTACCCTTGTTCTATTTGTGCTACTGCTTCTTAATCCATGTACAAGTTTCACATGAGCAAGACAAAGTGTTCTGGAATTCCCTTCTCAAAACTATCCATGTTTTGTTATGATCCACACAGTCAGATACCTTGGGTGTTAATAAAACATAAGTAAACATCTTTTGGGTATTCACTGCTTTCAGGCAAGATCCATCTGATATCCTTTGTTCCACATCCTCTTCTGAATCTGGCTTAAATCTCTGGGAAACCAAACTCACTGCCTTGTAGTTGATGACAACTCATCCTGACCCTATAGTATAGGGTAGAACTAACTGCCCCTGTGAGTTTCTGAGACTGTAACTCATTATGGGAGTAGAAAACCTTGCCTTTCTCCCACGGAGTGACTGGTGGTTTTGAACTTCTGACCTTGGGGTTTGCAATCCAACCTGTAACCACTGTGCCACGATGGCTCTTGAATGCTGAATATGGTAGCTTTCTGTCAATGAATTAATGCAACTGTTGTTGTATTAGCTTCAGTACAATTTGACTCACATGTGATGCCAATGATAGTGTTACATAATTTGACCATTCGGTTGGTCTCCCTTCTTTGGTATGTATACACATATGGATCTCTTCCAGTCTGTTAGCCAAGTAGCTGTATTCCAAATTTCCTGACATAGATGTGTGAGTGCTGCCAGTGCTTTATCAGCTTGTGGAAACATTTCAATAGATATTCCAGCAATTCCTGGCATCTTGTTTTGGGCTAGTGCTTTCCATGCATCTTGAATTTCTTCTTTCCTGACCATTGGTTCTTGCTCATATGTTACCTCCTGAAATGGTTGAATGTTGGTCTATTCTTTTTGATACAGTGACTCCATATTGTTTCCATCTTCCTCAGATGTTTCCTTCATCATTCAATATTTTGCCCATAGAATTTTTTAATATTGCACCTCGAGACTTGACATTTTTCTTCAGTTCTTTCAGTTTAAGATATGCTGAATATGATCTGCTTTGGTTTTCTAACTCTAGGCCTTTGCACATTTTGTGATAATATTTTACTTTGTATTCTCGAGTTGTCCTTTGAAATTTTCTATTTAGCTCTTTACTTCATCATTTCTTCCATTTGCCTTAGCTACTCTCTGATTAAGAGTAAGTTTCAGAGTCTCTTCTGACATGCACTTGTATCTTTTCTTTATTTCCATTTTTTTAAATGACACTGTGCTTTATTCAGAGATGTTCTCAAAATTTGGTGGGTTATTATTAAGGTTGTATATTGACTCTCGAGTACTTGTTTGCATTTTCTTGAACTTCAACTTGAGCTCACATATGAACAATTGCTGATCTGTTCCACAATCAGTCCCTGGACTGGTTTCAGTTGCTGATATTGAGCTTCTTTTATTGTCTCTTCCCACAGGTGTAGTCAATTTGATTTCCGTGTATTCCATCTGGAGAAGTCCACATTTATGGTCACCTTTTTTGTTGTTGATCAAATGTTTGAAGAAATCATTAATCATGCAAAATTCTAACATACAATCAAGATAAATTGGTAATTATTGGTGATTGGAGTGCAAATGTTGGAACCAAAGAGGAAAGAACAGAAGTTGGAAAATATAGTATATGCTATTAGCAATTTATTGGTCTTGCAAACTCTGTCATGCGATCTCCAGCTTGGTTTCTATCACCAAGACCATATTTTTCAACTACTGATCCTTCCTCTTTGTTTTCAACTTTTGCATTCCAATAGCATTTTGATAGCAAGTCTGACAAATTTGGGACTGAATATGGTGGTAGAATTATTCAATTTCTGCATCACCGGCTTTGGGTGGTTGGTGCATAAATTTGAACAATAGTTGTATTGATTGGTTCTCCTTGAAGGGGGCTAGATAGCATCCTATCAAAGATAACATTGTACATTAAAATAGATCTTAAAATGTCCTTTTGATGATGAATGCAATGTTGTTTCTCTTGATTGTGTCATTTCCAGCAGAGTAAACCATAAGATTTTCTGTTTCAAAATGGTCAATATCAGTCCATTTCAGCTAACTAATGCTTTCAATATCAATCTTTATGTATTCCATTTCATTTTTAATGACTTCCAATGTCCCTAGATTCATATTTCATACATCCCAAGTTTCAATTATTAATGACGATTTGAACTGTTTCTCCTCATTTTGAGTTGTGGCCCATCAGCAAATGAAGGTCCTGATGGCTATCCTCGATTTGCATCATTATGGTCGACTTGCCTATGAAAAGTCAGCTCTTCCTCTTCCTCAGCCAGTATTTTGAGTACTTTCCAAGTTGAAGAGCTCATCTTCTGGCACACATTCTGACAATAGTAACTGACAGGAATTCTGCTATCCATAGGGTTTTCAATGGCTCATTCTTCCCATGCAGGTAGCCAATTCCTTCTTCATTGTCTGTTCTTTGTCTGGAAGCTCTTTGGGTGACCCTGCTGGTATATGAAATGCCAATCACATAGCTCCCAGTATCTCACAAAACAAAAGTCACCACAGTACCACAAAATGCCAGACAAGTGATGGACCTCTATTTTTAGTGAGGCGTGGCCTGGTGGGAGGAGTGGGCCCTTAGGTGGTTCTGATCCACTTACTGGAACAAATACTGTTAGTTCTTATTTCATAAATGTGAAATGCATAAAAGAGACCCCCCCCAAAATATCCTCCAATTCAGACTTTCTGCCTTTTAAAAGAGGATAACCCACTCTGATTCAAAGTCATTGAGGTGTTTTGTTTTTCCCTCCCTCTGAGGCTACAGAGACTAGACTAATCACAGCTGAAGTGGAGCGACTGAAATGACTTAAAGCACCAGCTAGACTGGCTGTCAGAAGCAGCTACAGTCAACAGCTACAGACTGACAGAGCTGCTCAGCCAAGAGCTGAGGGTCCTCAACTCCCACTTCTACTGATGGGCACAGCCAGTGGCCTCTGGGAGTTGACTGGAACCCAGCAGCCAGCTGTGAGGAGCAAGCTAATTCATCTCAGCCTGGCCCAGGTCATCAAGTCACTGAAGGAGTATCGGGAAAGAGGGAAGAAATTTGGGGTCCCACATTTGGCCACAGACAAAAGTTGTTCTGTGTTTAGACAGTAGTTCTGGGCCTGAGTTTGGGGCAGGTGTGATGAAGGAAAGTCGGCTCCCTCCCTGCATCTGGGAACAGATGGTGGGGCTGCCCTGGAAACAGCAGGCCAGTCAGCTGGAGCAAAAAAGGCTTGGCCTCTAAAGCCCTGGCAGGGCAGACTGAAGCTACCTGGACTGTTTTTTCTTAACCCAATAGCTCCTGCTACCCTCACCACCCCCAACTAGGTAAAAGGGAAGAAAGATGCATTTTCTTTACAGAGGCAACTTTCTAGAAAGGAGACCAGCCCACCAGCTGTGAAAGGTCCCCTTAAACCATTTTACTTTGAGCAGGAGGAAGAAATGTTGAGATTCCCAGAGCCACGTGGAATTGTGGATCCTCTAGTTTAGGTTCCAGTGATGCCAGATCGATTTTTTTAGAGAAAGTCAAAATTCCTGTTTTCTTAAAAACCTCCTGATTTTTTCAAAGGCGATTCAATAACATTGGATAGAAGCCAAGTAGGCCAAAGAGCCCTGATGGCACAGTGGGTTATGTGTTGGGCAGCTAACTAGAAGGTCAGTAGTTTGAAACCACCAGTCACACTGGGGGAGCGGGGGGTGGGGGATAGGGTGGGGGGCTGTGCAGAGATGAGACCTTCTAGTCCATATAGAATTTCAGCCTCAGAAACCCACAGGGGCAGTTCCGCTCGGTCTTACAGGGTCACTGTGAGTTGGAATCTTCTAGATGGCAGTGAATAAGCAGGCCAACCAGAGTCCACACAGGTCCTCATTTGGCCATGGGAGTCCCCAGTCTGTGACCCTCACAGAATCGACCTTTGTGTATCGATGTTAAAAGTGAGATCCAGAGAGGGGAGCGCCTGTCCCCTTGAGGAGCACCGAGTTGACTTTCCAGTCTCCAATCTGTAGCAGACATTCCCGGTGCTCCTTCTCTTCATTCCCAAATTCCTGATTCCGTGTACTCGCCTCAGTCACCAAGGGCCAGCTCTGAAGGTCCCTTTGCTGGTGCTGGCTGAATGTGCTGAGGAACATATGCCCCTGGGAACAGCCCTGACCAGGCCCCTCACTCCTTGGATGGCAAAACTCTGAGAGGCGTGTGCTACACCTACCCCTGGAGACTTCCTAAGTGATTAAGCAGCAGGTTCCCAGGTTTGTAATTGGATTCACAATCTATTTGTTATCGGTGGCCTTCCCTCCACTGGCTCACAATGCCACATCATTACCTGCATGCTCAGAGTTTCCTAAATAAGCTCATTGCCTTTAAGTCTTTGGCCAGGGTCTGCTTCAGTGAGAACCCAAACTAAGCCCAGGTCTGAATCGTTATGTGTCCTTCCTGCCATCCAGTTGATGCCGACTCATGGCGAATCTATAGGATAGGGTAGAACTGCACCTGAGAGTTTCTCTGACTGGAACTCTTTTTTTTTTAACATTTTATTAGGGGCTCATACAACTCTTATTACAATCCATACATATACATACATCAATTGTATAAAGCATATCCGTACATTCTTTACCCTAATCACTCTCAAAGCATTTGCTCTCCACTTAAGCCCTTTGCATCTGGTCCTCTTTTTTTTACCCTCCCTCCCGCTCCCCACTCCCTAATGAGTCCTTGATAATCCACAGATTGTTATTTTGTCATATCTTGCCCTATCCGGAGTCTCCCTCCCCCCCCCTTCTCTGCCGTCTGTCTCCCAGGGAGGAGGTTACATGTGGATCCTTGTAATCTGTTCCCCGTTTCCAACCCACTCACCCTCTACTCTCCCAGTATCACCCCTCACACTCCTGGTCCTGAAGGTATCATCCACCCTGGATTCCCTGTGCCTCCAGCTCCTATATGTACCAGTGTACAACCTCTGCCCTATCCAGTCCTGCAAGGTAGAATACGGAGCATGGTAGTTGGGGGGAGGAAGCATCCAGGATCTGGGGGAAAGCTGTGTTTTTCATCGGTACTACATCGCACACTGACTGACCCATCTCCTCTCCTAAACCCCTCTGTGAGGGGATCTCCAGTGGCCAGCAAATGGGCTTTGGGTCTCCACTCTGCACTTCCCCCTTCGTTCACTATAATGTGTATATATATATATCATATACCATATATTTTTCATAATGCCTTATACCTGGTCCCTTTGGCACCTTGTGATCGCACAGGCTGGTGTGCTTCTTCCATGTGGGCTTTTTTGCTTCTGAGCTAGATGGCCGCTTGTTCACCTTCAAGCCTTTAAGACCCCAGACACTATCTCTTTTGATAGCCGGGCACCATCAGCATTCTTCGCCACATTTGCTTATGCACAAGTTTGTCTTTGGCAATCGTATCATGGAGGTGTGCAGCCAATGCTGTGATTTTTTTGTTTTTTGATGCCTGATAACTGATCCCTTCAGGACCTCGTGATCACACAGGCTGGTGTGCTCTTCCATGTGGGCTTTGTTGCTTCTGAGCTAGATGGCCTCTTGTTTATCTTCAAGTCTTTAAGATCCCATACACTATCTCTTTTGATAGCCGGGCACCATCAGCTTTCTTCACCACATTTACTTGTTCACCAGCTTTGGCTTCAGCAGTTGTGTCTGGAGGATGAGCATTGTAGAGTGCCAATTTAATAAAAGAAAGTATTCATGCATTGAGGGAGTGCTTGAGTTAAGGCCCAAGGTCCTGCCGCCACCTTAATACTAAACCTATAAATATAGACACATAGATCTATTTCCCCATCCATATATATATTTGCATGCACATGTCTTTGTCTAGACCTCTATAAATGCACTTTGACTCCTAGCTCTTTCCTCCATCTCCCTTGACTTTCCTCCTGTCCCACTACCATGCTCCGTCCCCACCTGGGTTACAGCTATACCTCTTCTTTACGTAACCTTACCCTTGATCATTCCCTACCAGGCCTGCCACTTCCCCCTCACTACCATTTCGAGTCCCATGTTGTTCCCTTGTCCCTGTGTTTGTTAACACCACTTCCTTACCTCCCGCACCTCCCCCTATCCCAAGTGCCCCGGAACTGTCGGTCCTGTTGTTTTTCCTCCAGATAGTTCATCCAGCCTCTCTTATTTAGACAGACCTGTGGAGACACTAACATGCACGAAAACAAGACAGAGGAAAACAAAGCAACAGTATACAACCAGACAACAAAACAACAAAAACTAACCACTGACAAAGAACAAAACAAAACACATCAAGAAAGAAGAGCTTGTAGTTAGTTCAAGGATCATTTGTTGGACCTTAGGAGTGTTTTCCAATCCAGTCTGTTGAGGCACCACAACCTGGCCCCAAAGTCCACTTTCAGCATTCCCTGGGGACCTTGCCACTCCATTCCCTTGCTGTTCCACTGCACTCCACCACACTTTGCCTCGGTGTGGTGGAATCAGGTTAGGTGCAATTCGCACACTGTGTCTCCAGTGCTGTCCCCTGTATCACCCTTGGTAACTGAGGGGCATCTTGGCTCATAGTGGGGCCAGCCATGTTGTTCTCTTTGTGGACTGGCTGCTCTGAGACTGGAACTCTTTAGGGGAGTAGAAAGCCTCATCTTTCTCCCTTGGAGTGGCTTGGGATTTCAAATTTGCCATTTCAGACATTGCGTTTAGCAGCCCAACACATAACCCCTATACCCCACCATAGCTACAGAAAACAATAAAGAAACAAAATCCAACAACACTCATTGCCATTGGGTGCATAACAATCCTATCGAGAGAAAATACTGCGGCCTCCTGGGTTTCCAAGGCTATAACTCTTTGTAAAAATAAAATTGTGTTATGTTTTCAGTGAAAATTTACATAACCGATTAGATTTTCATTTAACAAATTCTCTACTTGTTTAGTGACATTAGTTAATTTTTCAATTAAAAGGAAAGCAGAAAATTAAAAAAAGAACAAATGAAAAACGTGTTAAGAGTAAAGACAAATGATAAGATGTTAATTTTTAACCTAATCATATCTGCAACAATACACTTTCTGATGTACTGATGTTGAGCAGGGTTTAATCCCATCCCTGGTGAATGGTCCCAGGGGATTTAATGGAGGCTTATTCTCTGTGGAATCTCTGCCAATGCATTTTGAGTTTTTATACTCATCTAAGGTTATAACTCTTTATGGGAGAAGAAAGCCTCGTCTTTCTCCAAAGGAGCGACTGGTGAATTCCAACTGCTGACCTTGCAGTTAATAGCCCAACACATAACCCATTATGCCACCAGAAGAGAGATTTGTATCTGGGTGCCTTCCAATTCAAGCACTACAATTATGCAAGGAGGATATTTTTTTCTGTACTGGAGCCAGGTCAAGTCAGAACCAGTGTGTCCATGGTTTGCAGCGAAGTCAGAGGAAGAAGAGGGTAGACTGTCTATAACTTCTCATAGCCCAGGGAAATGCTAGGCCTGGAAGGGGGCATGTGGCTCAACCATATTCAGAAAATCTGCACACTAACCTCCCCGGCTCAAATAATTACCAGCACCATGTCTCTGAATATCACCTGAAAGCAAAATAGTGAAAGCACCATTTCCATTTCATAATACTTTTATTAAAAGTAAAGTTCAATTCAGTGATGTGAAGAAGCTGGGGAAATTATCTTTTCATTTCTTTCTTTTTCTTTCCCTCCCTTTCCCCTTCTTCTCCACAGAACTAAGAGGCAGAAGGAATAAAGGCAGCATGGCACCAGCTGGAGGACACCGTGGGGTCAGGGTCACCATTTAACTCATGCTTCTCCAGTTTGGAGGGGCAACTGGATGTCCTCATTTGTGAATTTGCTTATTAATCTTTTTGAGTTAACAAGGTCATGGTAAAAAATGATTGTTGGTGTTTTTGTTAGGAACCTTCTAGTCCAGTCCAACTCATAGTGACTCAATGCATCAGTGCCGAGCTCTCTAGACCAATGGTTCTCAACCTGTGGGACCCTTGCACAGGGTGACTGTAACAAAATTACAGTTATGAAGCAGCAATGAGAATATTTTTATGGTTGTGGAGGTCACCACAACATGAGGAACTGTATGAAAGGGTTGTGGCATTAGGAAGTTTGAGAACCACTGCTCTAGGCTTTTCTATACTGTAATCTTTACAAGAATGAGTTGCCTGGTTTTTCTTCCAAGAACAGAGCCACTGGTGGGTTCAAACCTTCAACCTTTTGGATAGCAGCTGAGCACTTAACCATTGTGCCTCCAGGGCTCTTTGATAAACTCTATCAGAGGGTCTTAACCATTGCAACCCCATGGATCCTTTTGGCATTTAGGAAAGGCTATGGAACACCTGCCCACTCCCCAGAATAATATTTCCAAATACCTCCAATGAAATACAGAATCACAAAGGCACAAATTGTATTGAAATGCAGTGATAAAAATACGACATTGGATTTGTGGCAAATATACATGTTAATAAATACATTAAATATGATCTGATGGTGGGTCTAATAAACCAAACCCACACCATTGAGTTGATCCTGACTCACTGTGACCCTATATAAAATTCCTCAGGCTAAATCTTGACAGGAGCAGATCATCTCACCTTCCTCTCAGAGAACAACTGGTGCCTTTGAACTGCCAACCTTGAGGTTACCTGCCCAATGGCTCACCCACAGCGTCACCGTGAGTTCTAGATAGTGATGAGCATGAACTGTACTCAACGATGGCTGCAACGACTAGCATGGGGTGTGAAAGCATGTAGAATTTCTCTCGGTGGTAATCGCATGGCTATTCAGAACACAGCTGTGGACATGCTAAACTGCCCTAGGAGCTTAGGGGAACTAACTCAACCAGGATTGTCCCTCATCCAATTTGACATTGCTCCCCAGCCTGCTGGGGCTCAGTGGTTCAGTGTTAGTGTCCCTTGTCTAGATACCAGGGCTGGCATGGAGAAAGTCATTCCTCTGCAGCCTTCTAGTGTGTGGGGGAAGATATTAGTGTTAAGCCTTGGCAGGAAATTGGTGGATTTTCCTGGCAGCCACATTCTTAATAACCATTTACTGGATACTTATTATATTCTGAGGGTAAATTGTGGTTCAGTTGTAGAATTCTCCTTTTCCATGTGGGAGATCTGGGTTTGAGTCCAAGACAATGAAACTCATGTGCATCCAACACTCATTTGTCAGGGGGATGCTTGGTTATTGCTGTGGTACTGAACTGATTTCTGTGTTGCTATGATACTGAAATGGGGAAGCTTGGTTGGGTGCAGCTATGAGACTGAACCTGTTTCTGTGATGTGTCCAGACTAAGATGAGCGATGAAGAAGAGCCTGGTATTCTACTTCTGAAAACCAATTAACGAAAACCCCTGTGAATCACAATCTGATGCACAACCAAAGAGATGGTGCAGGACCAGGGAGAATATTGCCCATGGAGTCACTGGGAGCTGGTTGTCACAGTGAGTTGGACTGGAGGCTGACTCAACAGCAGCTAACAACCATTGTGTTCCAGGCACTCGATTTGCTTTAAAAATCTAGCTCAGCCTTCTGGTACAGGGAAGTGATTAATCATGCCTACTTTATAGCACACAGTGAACCCTGATCAATGTCAGGCCCTGCTTGTGTTTTGTCCCTCCTTTTCCACATTCACATCACTTCCATTCCCCTCTTCAGACAAGCACCCCCTGCTGGGTGCTTGGTGTGTGTGTGTCCTTATAGGCATACAGCCATGTGCACTAGACCATGCTGCTTGGTGAATGGGCTTTCAGCTTCCATGAATGGTACTGCAATATAAATCTCATTCAGTTTCTGACCTTTTCAACTCCTTGCAATGTCATTAAGAGTTATTGCCATGCTGCATATCAATTGCATGTGCTGCTGCATGCCACTTGGTCATGAGCAATCATCATCTTTCTTTTTTTTCCTTCTTCAGTTTTCTGTTGATTGGCATCCAATTCGGCTCCAACTCTTCTCTACTGCAGGTATCAGCGTGGTGACCATTCTTTTAAAAATGCCCCAAGGGCCCTGTGAATTGGATAAATAGCTTGGCCTATATACCCAGGAATTATGCGTTGGGCTGCTAACCCCAAGGTGAGCAGTTCCAACCCACCAGCTATTCCATGGAGCAAAGAGAGGCTGTCTGCTGTCGTAAGAATTTAGTTTTGTAAACCTATAGCAGCAATTGTACTGTGCCTTGTAGGGTTGCTAATGAGGAAGAATCAACTGGGGTTTTGTTTGTTTTTATCCATCCAGGAGAGAGCTTTGATGGGGGAGATATTAAGTGCTTGGCTGCTAACCCAAAGGTCAGTAGTTTGAAGCCGTCTTCCACACACTGTGGGATAAAGGCATGGCTGTCTACTTCCCAATAGAAGCCTTGAAAACATCATGGGACCATTCAGCTTTGTTTGATAGGGTCATGAGGAATGAAAGTCAACTCAGTGATTGCGCTTCTTTGGTTGTACGCCCAGGAGGGGCTCACTAGGTCCTAGGGTCCATTCAATGGGCTTTCACTAAGCTCTGCCAGATTGCTGTGCAGCAAACCTGCATCATTAGCAGTGTTTCTCTGCTTTCCCCGGATCTCCAATGACACTTGGTATGTTTGTCTTTCTAACTGTTGCCCGTTTGATGGTTTTAAAAGGTCAAGCACAATAAACTCATCTATCCCAGGCACTTTATGGTTCTGTAGCAGATTCTTAGGGTTGCCATGCCACATTCCTTTGACCCATCTCTGACACCATCTCACTGCCTTCCAGTCAATACCGACTCATAGCGATCCTGTGGGGCAGTGTACAATTGCCCCCTGCGAGTTTCAAACACTACAACTCTTTATTGGAGTAGAAAACCCCATCTTTCTTCCTTGGAGCTAGTAGTTTTGAACTGCTGACCTTGAAGTTAGCAAACCAACTTGTAACCACTGCACTTCCAGGGCTCCTCCTGATATCCATCATAGCAGTGACGAACGGCTCTATGTAAGTGCAGGCTCCTGCTGAAATGGTGTCTTATCACAACTGTGCAGCACGCAGCTCTCCATGTCCTTCTGCCTCGAAGCCTTTTCAAAGGCATGGAAAGCCAAACCCAGGAAGGTAGGAGAGGTCACCTTACTAGGAGGAATGCTCAACACCACTACAGGCGAAGAAGAGCCCAGCCTCCTGTTTCTGGTAGACAATTCTAGGACAGAACCCATGTTGCTCAGAAGTCCTGGGGGAATCAAGCCCCTGTATCCTAAATCAAAAGCCTCAACACCCCGTTCCCATTGTGATTGCTTCTCCCCCTAACTCAGTCTTGCGTCTGCTTTCCTATTCCCACTCCCTGCCATCAGATCTCAAATAGACTCCCTGCACCCAGGCCTGAGGAATAAGCTCGGTATGCAAGGGCACTCAATCCAAGACACACACATTACTCTGAATCTCCAAAACAACCCTGTGGGCTACGTGTGTAATCCCCAGTTCACAGATGAGAAATGGATTGAAAAACAGTGACACACCCAAGATCACACAGGCCAGGGTTCAAGTCTGTGTCTATCAGTTATTCTTTTATTCAAGTATGCCAGAGAAGACTGGGTCTTAACACTTGAGCAATCTTCTTGGAAGAATAAGGCAAACTACAGAAAACACAAAATGAATATCGCTTTTGTTCGTTTATCCATTTGCAAAAGACATAATACCTATAGTGCTAAGAATAGTATTCAAAGTATCTATTACTACCCCCTCAAAGCTTACATACTAGTCACCAAACTCAAACAAATACAATGCTATCAAGTTGATTACAACTTATAGCAACCCCATATAGGGCTTCCAAGACTGTAAATCTTTACAGAAGCAGAGAGCTTCACTTTTCTCCCCCTGAGTGACTGGTGCATTTGAACTACTGACCTTGTGGTTAGCAGCCCATTGCTAAATGATTAGTTCCATAATCATTACGCTTACTTAACTCTACATTCTTTTAATTATTTCTCTATCAGTCCAAATTGCATCTGGCTACATGGGAAAAAACAAACCGACACTAGTGGTCTAATCACAAAAGCTTCATTTTTCTTATATTAACACCAAAAGTACCAAACCAGTTGCCACTGAATTGATTCTGATTTACAGTTACCCCATATGATTCAGGGTAGAACTGTGCCCCATGAGGTTTTCAAGGGCTGAATTTTTAAATGTAGATTGCCAGGTTTTTCTTCCAAGGCATCTTTGTCTTAGCAGTGAATTGTGTTAACCCTTTGCACCACACAGGGGTTTGTCTTATACAATAGTAAGTCTTGAAATAGGTAGCCTAGGTCTGGCGTATTTGCTCAGGGACTCATCTTGGATATAGGAGAATGCATGCTTTTTGGTCTGCCAAACTCATGTAACCTATGTGACTCTCTCATCTTTCAATATTCTGACTAGGGAGCATGACAGCAGAAGAGCCAAGGACAAAAATGAAATGGGTTATGCCAGACAAGTGTTTTGCCTTAAACAACAACAAAAACTTTCTTGGGAGTCCTACTCAGTATCTTTCACCTACACATATTTGGCCCAAACTGGGTCAAATGCTTATGCATAGCTGCAAGGGAGCCTAGGAGGGAGCGATTTAAGTAGGTACATTATCACCCTAAACAAAATTGAGCTTGTATTAGTAGTAAGAATGAGAAAAATGGATACTGTTTAGGCATATAGCAGGGTTGGGTAGAATTCTATTTTGTGTCTTAATTTACATTTTGAATGAACTCAGAAAAAGTCATAGAGAGTAGAACAAAGGGATGGATGCGCATCCAACCACCTCAACTACTCATTTCTTTTCATGCTCTCCCTCTAGCTTCCCTGAATAGTTCTTGGTTACACATTGGGCTGCTAATTGCACGGTCGGTATTTTGAAATCACCGGCTGCTCTTCGGGAGAAAGATGGGACTCTACTCTGTAAAGAGGTACAGTCTCAGAACCTCACAGGTACAATTTTACCCATGTCCTGTAGGGTCGATATGAGTTAGCATTGATTCAATGGCAGTGAGCTTGGTTTGGATAGATATGTGGAATCTTAGGATGGAATAGTTTGAATACACAGAAAAAAATTCAGTGGAATCATAACCCTCTAAATAATTACCCTCTAAAGCCACAAAGATCAACTGTGTCCAGCATGGTGACAGTTTAGCATATGCCATGGGCACATTGCTCATATCCCAGTGTTGTTAATCAACAAAAACTCACGCACTGTCACTTATAGTGACCCTATGCACAATAGAATAAAAGCCTTTCTAGTCCTGTGACATCCTCACAATGGTCATATTTTAGCCTATTGTTACAGCCACTGTGTTGATCCATCTCATTCAGGGCTTACCTGTTTTTTGACGATGCTCTACCAAGTATTTTGTCCTTTTCTAGGGACTAATTTCTCCTGATACCATGTTCAAAGTATATGAAATGGAGTTTTACCATCCTCACTTCTAAAATACATTCTGGCTGTACTTCTTCCGGGATAGACCTCTTTGTTCTGCTGGGCATTCATGGTATATTCAATATTATTTGCAACATCATATTTTAAAGGCATCATCATATTTTCTTCAGTCTTCCTTATTTATGGTCCATCTTTCACATGCATATGTCAAACATTACCATCAAGTCTATTCTTATTCATAGTGACCATATAGGGTTTCCAAGGCTGTAAATCTTTACAGGGTCAAATAGCTTCCTCTTTCTTCTGTGGAGCAGCAAGTGGGTTGAACCACCAACCTTGCTGTTAGTCATTCAACCCATACCAGACACTGAAATTAAGACTCCTTTCACATGCATCTAAGGTGATTAAAAATATCAAGGCTAAAAGCAGGCATAATTTGCTAATCCCCAGAGTAAAACATTTGCTCTTTCACATTTTAAAGAGGTCTTTTACAACAGATTTTTCCAATGAAATACGTTGATTTATTGACTGCTGCTTCTGTGAGTATTGATTGTGGGTCCAAGTAAAATAGAGTTTAGCTACATTTCTCTATTTGTAATGATGTTGTGTGTTTATATTTGTCAAGTTGAGAAGACATTTGTATTCTTAGTGTTGAAGACTAATTCATACTGAAGGTGTACTATATGAGCTTTATCAGTAAGTACTTCAAGGCCTATTGACTTTCAGCCAGCAAGATTGGGTCATCTGCATAATACAGGTTGTTAATGATTCTTCCTCCAAACCAGATGCCTCAACTTCTTCATACAGAGCAGCTTCTCAGATTATTTGAATAAGTATAGTGTGATAGATAGGTAGGTTTATAGTGCCAACCTGGCCAATAAGAACATGTGGGATTAATAAGTTCGCAGTTTGATTCGTGGGCAAAGAGATAAATGGCTCAGCAAGCCACACCTATCTCTCAGTTGCTCTCTGGTGATCAGACCAGTGTGTGGCTGCCTTACCTAGTTCTGCAGTTTGCTGCCTGGCTGTACTGCCATATTTACTGTTGCATGGAAGTGAGTTAAACTGAGTCCTTTGTACTGCTATGTGGACTAATTAGCTGTTATATTCCTTCGTGTTCTATCTATCTATCAAATCATAAATGTCCTGGTTTTGTTTCTCTAGAGAACCCTGTCTAACACATATGGTGAAAGGATATAACCACAACACACACTCTCCTGATTTTAAACCACGCACTATCCACTTGTTCTATTCGAACCACTTCCTGTTGGTTTGTGTACAGGTACCACAGGAGCACAATTAAATGTACGGGAATTCCCATTGTTCTCATATGTATTCATATGCTACCCAAAGTTTGTTATGATACACAGTAAAATCCTCTGCATAGTCAATAGTACATAAGTAAGCATTTTCCTTGTATCCTCTGTTTTCAGCCAAGGTCCATCTGAAACGAGCATTGATATACCTTACCCCATGCCCTCTTTTAATACAGCCTGGATTTCTGGCAGCTTCCTGTTGACATATTGCTATAACTACTTTTAAAGGTATCGTCAATAAAATTGTACTTGCATGTCATATTAATGTTATTTTAAATTAATTTGCAGATTTTGTTGCGTCATATTTCTTTAGAATGGACACAAATATTAATCACTTCCAGTTGGTTGGCCAGATAGCTATCTTCCAAATTTCTTGACATGGACTATCACTGCATGAGCGTGTTGAAATATTTCCATTCCTATCCCTTCCTTGCTTTTCACTAATGCTTACATTGCAGCTTCAACTTCCTCTTGGCCTTTTGAACTAGTAGAACCTCAACTAATTCTTGGGAACAGAGACTCTGTACACTCCGTCCATATTCTTTGGATTCTCCCTACATCATTCAATAGTTTGATAAATAATCCTTGAACATTGTAATCCGAGGCTTGGATTTTTTCTTCTGTTCTTTCAATTTATGATATGCTGACTGTACTCATTCCTTTTGCTTTCCTAATTCCAGGTCTTTACACGTTACAATATAATTCTTTACTTTATCTTCTCAAGCTGGCCTTTCAAATTTTTCTGTTCAACTCTTTTATTTCATCATTTCTTCCATTTGCTTTAACTGCTTTAGGTTCAAGAGCAAGTTTCCCAGTCTCCTCTGATATCCACTGTAGTATTTTCTTTCTTTCCTGGATTATTAATGATCTTTTTGAGGAGCCCCCAATAAAATGATTTATGATAAATAAATAAATAGCCACAGGTGACATGACAAAAAAAAAAAGATTGATGACCTTTATGCTATTTCACAAGTCTTCTGGTAGCTGATCATTAATGTTCAATATGTCCGAACCATTCTTGAGATAGGCTCTAAATTCAGGTGAGATATTGTGATAGTAAGGTTTCGTGTCAATTTAGCTTGACCAGGATCTTCAGAAGGTGCAGCTCACACTCTCCTTGGGGGTATGACCTATTTCATAGCTATAAGTAGACTGTGGAGAATGGGCTCACTCTTTTTCTTCCTGATGAAATGACCCTGGAAGCTACATCTGGCTTCTTGGGATGGCAATCACCATGAGACCTGCTGACCCTAAGAGCTGTCTGTGGCCTGCCAACTGCCTGTTGACATTGGATTCTCCCAACTCTGCTTCCACCAACCTGTGGTTTTCCTGTTTCTTGGGCTATTCCTCCAACAGCTTCAGGAGTCTGGAAGGGCCTCTAGTTTGCATCTGATTTATGGGCTGGAGTTGGACTGGGGTTTCTTGTTGTGTGGACTTCTTAATGTAAAATTCTTTATTGATATAAATTTCCTTCTTCTACATGTATCAGTATCACTGGTTTGTTTCTCTAGAAACCCCAGCCGACCACAAATATAATATAGACTGTATTTGGGCTCTTTTGCGTTCTTATTTTAATTTTCTTCAGGTTTGATTTGAACTTGCATATTAGTAATTGATAGTCTTTTACATAGTTGGCCCCCGGTCTTGTTTTGTCTCAATGATATTGAGCTTCTCTATCATGTCTTCCCACAGATTTAATCAATTCCATTCCTGTGTTTTCCACATGTATATATGCCGCTCCTGTTGTTGAATAAAGGTGTTTGCAATGAGGAAGTTATTGCTCTTGCAGAATTCTTTCATGCAGTCTTCAGCTTCTTTTCGATCCCCAAAGCCATAGTTTCTAATTACTCTTCCTTCCTTTTTGTTTCCATGTGTGCATTCCAATTGTCAGCAATTATTAATGCATTTTCAGTACATGTGTGGTCAATTTCAGACTAAAGAAGTTGGTACAATTGTTCATTGGCTTTAGTGGTTTGTGAGAAAATTTGAATAATGGTTCTATTAACCGGCCTTCCTTGTGTATGAAGATAAATATTATTCTGTCACAGGCAGCATTGCACTTCAAGATAGATCTAAAAATGCTCTTTTTGAGGATGAAAGAGACATTCTTTTGAATTTGTCATTGTCAGCATAGTCATTCTTATCATTTTAAGATTCAAAGGGACTATTTCAACTCACCAATGCCTAGGATATTGATCTTTATAGGTCAGATTCCGTTTTTTTTATGATTTCCAATTTTCCTAGATTCTTATTTTGCACGTTTCATGTTCTGATTATTAATGAATGGTTGCAATGATTTTTCTCATTTTGAATTATAATCCATTAGCAAATGAAGGTGCCAGAAGAAGCTTTAGTACACTTTGTTGCTAGATGCCTTCAGGTCAGTTCTGTCTCATAATAATGCCTACACAACAGAATGAAACATTGCCTGGTCCTGCCCCATACTCAAATTTTGTTATGTTTGAGTCCATTGTTGTAGGAATTGTCTCGATCCATTTGATCGGGTGTCTTCCTCTTTTTGCAACCCCTCCACTGTAATGTGTATGATGTCCTCCAGGGACTGGTCTGTCCTGATTACATCTGCAAAGTACATGAGATGAAGTCTCGCCATCCTATCTGCCAAGGAACATTTAGCTGCACTTCTTCTCAGACAGATTTGTTTGTTCTTCTCTCCACCCATGGTACTTTCAGTATTTTTTTGTCAGTACCTTAATTCAAATGCACCAGTTCTCCTTCAGTCGTTCTCATTCAATGTTCAAATTTCACATGCATAAGGTGTGGCGGAAAATGCCATGCCTTGGGCCAGGCGCAACTTAATCCTAAGTGAAATTCTTGATCTTCAGTACTTTAAAGTGGTTATGTGCAGTAGATTTGCCTAATGCAATATGTTATTTGGTTTTTTGATTGTTGTTTCCATGAGCATTAGCTGTGAATCTAAGCAAGACGAAATCCTTGATAACTTCAATATTTTCTCCATTTATTATGATGTTATCTACAGCTCCTGTTGTGAGGTTTTGAGTTATCATTAAGGTGGACTCTACTTTGAGGAAGCTCTCTTTCTCGGTGATATTTTGATTGTTTTGCAATCTGAGGGACTCATTTTCTGGCATTATATCAGACAATATTTTACTGCTATGCATAAAGTTTTCAATGGTGAATCCCTCAGAAGTGGACTGATTGTTTTGTCGTCCTGTCAGTTCTTAGTCTGGAAGCTGTGTTGAAATCTGTTCACCGTGGGTGATCCTGCCTGGTATTTGAAGTACTAGTGGACTAACTCCCAGCATCACAGCAAAGCACAAGCTACCACAGTGCAGCAAATTGACAAATGGGGCGCGGGAGGGGAGTTGTCATTGTTAGACACTGTTAATTTGGCTCTAACTCATAGCACCCACAGCCTGTTTCCTCACAGTTAATGTTGGAGACCATTTTTGCAGCCAGTATGCCAATTCATCCCATTGAGGACCTTCTTTTTTTCACCACTCCACTTTACCAAGTATGATATCCTTCCCTAGGGACTATGCTCAGCTGTTAAGATGTCCAAAGTATGTGATATGAAGTCTTGCCATTCTCACGTCTAGGAAGCATTCTGGCTCTACTTCCGCCAAGAAAGATTTGTTCCTTCTTCTGAAAGTCCATGGAATATTCAATATTCTTCACCAGCATCATAATTCAAAGACATCAACTTTTATTTTACCTTTCATAATTATTGTCCATTTTCAAGTACATATGAGGTGATTGAAAATGCCATAGTATGATAGTTATATAATTTTATGTCAGTTTGAAGATATGTAAAAGTGTAAGGTTGGTATCCAATCTGTCAATCACACCATAGCCTGATGGTGCCTCTTTGTGACCATGGCCTTCTCATAAGGAGGGCCCTGGGAACCTCCCCTTCTTTTTGCATTCACCTGACTGCTTCCTGCCCACGTTGAGAGCTGCCAGAGTCTTGCCATGCTTCCATCGACCTTGGGTCCACACGACATTGCAATCACTGGCCTTTGACATCCCTGCATTCTGCATCATTGCATGTAACTGCGTAAGTTGGAAAGGAACTTATGGGCTAGTGTTGGACTTATGGACTTGAGTTGGACTGGCCTGGGATATTTCCTTGAAATAGAAATACTATAATGACTTCTTGATTAAAAACTATTTATTGCACATATATGAGTGTCACTTGATTTGTGTCTCTAGTCAGCCTGGCTTACATCCAGTTCACTGCCATCAAGTTGATTCCAACCCTTAGCAACTCTATAGGACAGGGGAGAGATATCCCTGTGGGTTTCCAATACTGGAACTTTGTATGGGAGCAGAACTGCTGATCTTGTGTTGAGCAACCCAACTTGGTTGGTTCTGACGCATTATGTTTGTAACCACTATACCACTAGGGCTCAGCTGTGCCTTATTCCTCAAAGTGACATCTTTTAACACTGGAAATTGGTCTTCAGCAAGAATTACCAGTGTACTCGGTCATATGACTTATTTTCTTTTTACACTGTTTTGATTGTGATGTGAGGGAAAATCTACAGAGTAAATTGATTTTCTTTACAATTCATGCAATGTTTTATGATATTGATTGCAATACCTACAATGCAATACTACTTTTCCTATTCCCTCCCTTTGTTTGCCGTTTCCATTGGTCTTTCGTTCCCATGCCTTCCTGCCTTCTGAGTAACTCCCTGACAAATGCTGGGCTCTGAATTGTACATCGTTGACAGTATAGGTCTCCTATTTGGGGGCTGAAAGTTGAGCCATGGAGGTGAGGTCAGGTGTCAAATGGGAATTCCACTAGTGCCTATCATATCCTAAGGTTAGTCTTCTTATTTTGAGTTCTACATTTTCCCCAGTTGATCCAGGGCCTACTACTGTGAGCACTTTCAGAGCAATCTGCAGTGAGAACCCTATGCTATCTTGGTCTTCTGGACTCAGCGCTGTGGAGCCTGGGCTTCATGTGGTCAGTGAATCCCTTTCATCTTCTTTTGATGCTATCTGTGTAATTCTGTATTTTGAATTTCTCTTCAATTTTTTCAGCTAGTGAAATGCACATGCTTTTCATTTTTGCTGTCCTAATTCCAGGTCTTTGCACCTTTTCATATAATTCTTTATTCCATCTTTTTTAATTCCCCTTTGAAATTTTATGTTCAGCTTCTTTATTCAGCGTCTTTACTTCATCAATTATTTCTATATTTCTCTCTCTCTTTTTCGTACTTCATCATTTCTTTCATTGGCTTCAGCTACTCCACATTCAAGGTGACATCCGTTTTGTCTTTTCTTTAGTTTCAATCTTTTTAATTATCTTTGAATTTCTTTATTTATGATGTTCTTGATATTATTGCAGAACTCGTATCATCTCAGGTGATTTGTGTTCAATGTGTCAACTTTCTTCTTGAAGTATCCTCTAATTTAGATGAGATATACTCAAATTCATACTTTGACTCTTGGGGACTTGTTTTAATTTTGTTGGAATTCTAGTTGAATTTGCCATTGATGGTTTGTTCCACAGTTCGTCTCCAGTCTCGTGACTGATGATATTGAACTTCTTTATACCGTAAATACTTGAGTATAAGCCGAGGTTTTTTCAGCACATTTTTTATGCTGAAAAAGCACCCCAGCTTTGGGGGATAAAATTAGTTGCCTTGGGTTATACTCGAGTATGTATAGTAGTTTATTTCAACAGATATAGTTGATTTAATTCGTGTGTATTTCTATCGAATATACATGATCCATGTCTATGGTTACTGTTTACATCCCTGAAAAATAAATCTTCAATCAATAAGCAATCCTTATTGGAAAATTCTATCATGAGATCTCCCATGTGGCTTCCATCCCCATGGCCATATTTTCTAACTAGTGATCCTCCTCCTTAGTTTCCAATTTTTGCATTCAAGTCATCAGTAATCTTGATTGCATGTTTCATCAATTTCAGACTGAAAAGGTTGGTAAAAATCCTCAATGGATTTATTGTTAGCATTAGTGGTTGGTGTGTAAATTTGAATAATAACTTTATTAATTATTCATCCTTGTAGGTGTAATATATCCTACACCTAACAATGGTGAACATTGGAATCGATGTTGAAACATTCTCATTTTTAACATGAAAGTCATCCATTCCTTTCAAATTTGTTACTCTGGTATGTAAACCATATTATTGTGACATTCAAAATGGCCAATACCAGTCTATTTCAGTTCAATAACACCTAGAGTGTTTGATCTTTATGTGTTCCATTTTTTCATGGCTTCCAATTTTTCTAGATCCATATTTCATGCATCCCATCTTCTTGTTAGTGATTATTGCAGTACTGCTGTTTCTTCTCATTTTGAGTCATTGCCACATCAACAAATATAGGTCCTGAAAACTTTATATCACTAAGGTCAACTCTACTTTGAGGAGACAGCTCTTCCCCAATTATATTTTGAGTGTCTTCCAACTTGAGGGGTTCATCATCCTGCACTATATGAAACAATATTCCACTGCTATCAATGTGCTCCACAAACACCACTATTTTTTTCAGATGTAGATTGGCAGGTTATTCTTTCTAGTCTATTTAGCTTGTAAGCTTTTCTGAAAATTTTCCACCACGGGTAACTATGCTTGTGTTTGAAATACCAGTGGTATATCTCACAGGATCATGATGACTTTCAAGTTATGATAGTTCAAGAACCTGACATGTCTGACAACTTGGCATGCTAGCCTAATTCTGAATGGCCAGCACATCTCTCTTCTTGCTTTCTCTAGTTTCTGTAGACCACTGTACCTGAGCATGCATGGCTTAGGAGGTTGTGGAGTTAATTCTTGCTTCCTGGAGTAACCCTTAACCAATGACCCATAGGAGTTGTTGGACAAATAGCCACACTCCCTCACATTCTGGGCAGAATAACTAGTGGATTTTCTACAGTGTCTCCAGTAAGATTAACCTCCAGTTGCTCACAATTTTAAATTGTTTGATAATGTACTTTTCATTGGCTGCCTTCTTTCTCTTTTCTATTTCCCATTTCCTTATTGATATCTCCCCAGAAAATGGCTTAATTAAAACCTTTGTCTCAGGATCTAATCCTATGGGGAACCCAAACTCAATCACACAAGACATTTGTCAAATCATGGACTTAGTGGTTATAGCTATTATATGTGTAGGTCATGGAAGAGGAGAATTCATACCATCACTTTGAATAGTCATTCGGAGTGCCAACTGGGTCCCCAGCATAGATCCTGGACATCAAAACTCACTGTTTCCTGTATCATAACACTTCCTTATAGACTTCAGTCATTCAAAAAACTCAACAAATAGCTTGCTGTCTCACTTCAAATTTTGTAGTGTGCAAATATGGCTATGTTTTCATTGTGTGTTTAGCCCTGGACAAATCAGCTTTGACCAGTAAGGTGAAATCATGTGGAAAAACAAACCAAAAACACTAGCAGCTGTGTGTTGTGGAAGAAAACCCTGTGGATGAAGTGCAATTTTTAGGGAACAGAGACCAGTAAGATAAACCAATAAGTGTCCACTGTTTTGATGTTAAGGAGAACCCTGGTGAGGCAGTAATTAAGAACTTAAGGGCTAATCAATCAGCAGTTCAAACCCACCATCTTCCCCAAGGAAGAGTTACGATGTGGCAGTCTGACCCCCTTAAGATTTACATTGATTACCACTACCAACTGATCTGAGAGGGATAGCATTAGGGGATGCTGGATCGCATTCTTAACGAGCTCTAATGGCAGAGTGGACTCCTCATTGATCTCCTAACCACAAGGAAAGTGGTTCTAACCTATCAGTTGGTCCATGTGAGAAATAGGAGTTTGTCTGCTCTGGTAAAGATATAAGCCTTGGAAAATCAAAGGGTGAAGTTCTATTCTAGCTTGTAGGGTCTCTATGAGTCAGCTTCAACACAATGATAATGAGTTTGCTTTGGAATTTTGGGATAGAATAGGAGAAATATGTGCAACAAAGTTTAAACTTATTTTAAATGTTCAGTGGTATTGCTCAGAGAGAGATTCTTGGAACCCACAAGACTGTTGTCCTTAGGCACCTTCAGATCTGGAACTGAACTCACTCCCTTGGCTCAATCTTCAGCCAAACAATAGGTAGATCTATAAGGTAAAAAGTAACACTAATCAACTCTTTGAATCAAAAGGATATAATTTATTCAAAGATAAAGTTCAGAAGGGTCAGGAAAGAAGGGGGAATGGAAACAGGAAATACAAGGAGGAAGTGCGATAAGTGATATTACGTTGAGCAGATTGCAGTCAATATCATGAAGCAAAATATGTGTGAACTGTCAAATGGAAAACAGATGTATTCTGTAAACCTTCACCCAACTCACAATAAAGAGATTTTTTTTCAGCCTTGGAAACCTATGAGGCAATACTATTCTGTCCTATAGGGTACCACTGAGTTGAAATCAACCCAGTGGCAATGGGATATTGATGCTGATGCTTTCTGCCGATTCTAAAAAATAGGGTTATTAGCAATTATTGTGGAAATAGCATGAATGAGACTATGTAAATGGGGTTGGTTACAGATAAATTCTTGTAAATGTTAAAGGATAAGTGATTGAGGCTGGACTTGCCCAAAAAGAGAAAATTATTGCAAGATTTTGTTCCAGGGATAAAATAAAAATAGGTTTCCTGTGGGTAAGACTTAAGCCTATAGATATGGAATTTAAGGAACTGGTATTCCATGATGGTCACCTTCCCGACACAATCACTCAAGACAAAAAGTGGGTGTATAAACAAATGTGGTGAAGAAAGCTTATGGAGCCTAGCTATCAAAAGATAAAGAGTCTAGGGTTTTAAAGACTAGAAGGTTCACAAGTGGCCATCTAACTCAGAAGCAATAAAGCGCACATGAAAGAAGCACACCAGCCTGTGTGATCACAAGATGTAGAAGGGATCAGGTATCAGGCATCAAAGAACAAAAAAATCATATCATTGTGAATGAGGGGGGGTACAGTTAGGGGATCCAAGATCTATCTGTAGGCAACTGGACAACCCCTTACAGAAGGGTCGCTGGGAGGAGATGAGCCAGTCAGGATGCAGTGTAGCAACGATGAAACATATAACTTTCCTCTCATTCCTATATGCTACTGCGCCCACTATCATGATCCCAATTCTACCTTACAAACCTGTCTAGACCAGAGAATATACACTGGTCCATATAGGAACTGGAAACACAGGGAAACCAGGACAGATGAACCCTTCAGGACCAGTGCTGAGAGTAGCAATAACAGGAGGATGGAGGAAAGGTGGGGTAGAAAGAGGGATCTGATTACAAGGATCTACATATAACCTCCTCCATGAGGGAGGGACAACAAAAAAGTGGGTGAAGGTAGATGTCGGACAGTGTAAGATAGGACAGAATAATAATTTATAAATTATCAAGGGTCCATGAGGGAGGGGAAGGGGGAAGGAGGGGAAATGAGGAGCTACTACCAAGGGCTCAAGTAGAAAGCAAATGTTTTGAGAATGATGATGGCAACAAATGTACGCAGTGGATGTATGTATAGATTGTGATAAGAGTTGTAGGAGCCCCCAATAAAATGATTCTTTTTAAAAACCTCAAAGAGCAAAACACACTATGGTTTATTGTACATCAATGATACTTCAATAAAATTACATAAAAAAGGGGAAAAAGAAATGGAATTTAAGGTAAAGAAAGTATTCCCTTTGAGGACCATATTGCAAATATATATTTAGGCAGGCAATTAGATAAAGACATTTTAAGTCTGGGCTTCTATACCTGCCATCTGTCTGTTATGAAAAGTATAATTAGCAACTAGAATCTCTCATACAAAATCAACTCAATATGGTCTTTCTGGTCTGACCTCCGTGGTGTTCTACTCTGCTTTGATGGAGCTCATCATATCATGACTCTATAACAAGATTGAGGAGTTATTTACATTCTTATGTGGAAGGTAAATCTGTTTGGCCATTCTGTTAGACTAGTTCATTTTCTTTCCTACCATCCCATCTGCCATTTTAATTCAAAACAAGGCGAAAAGCATGTATGTGCCTTTTGAGGAAGGAGAAGATTTTGGTGTGGAAGAAATTCTCTTCTAGACTGCAAGGTAAGTATTTACCCCCTCTAGCCCTGTTGGAGGAGGGGAAAAGGAAGAGAGACAAGGCAAAGAGAACAACATAGTTAGTTTCATGCCTCCTTACTTGACCTGGGGATTGAGGGGAATATCAGTGACTATGGACTTGTTGTGCTCCCCATTTGGAAGCATGAAGAATAGAGGCTGCCAGGCAGAGCAGCCCTCTGGGAAGTCACTGAAGACAAACATATAGAGAGTGCCATCAAGTCTACTGTGATCCATGGAGACCTTATATGAAATGGAATGGAGTGCTGTCTGATCTTGCACCATTGTCACACATTCCTGAAAGTTGAAGTCCATTGTTGCAGCGATTAGGTCAATCTGCCTCAATAAGGATCTTCCATGTCCCTCTATTTCATCAAATATGATGTCTTCCTCTAGCAATTGTCCACTGATAGTGTGTCCAAAACACATTAGTCAGTCAGTGTTCTCTTGTGATCCATAAGGTTTTCTTTCAGTAATTTTTGGAAGTGGACTAGCAGGCCCCTCTTCCTTGTCTGTCTTAGTCTAGAAGCTTCACTGAAACCTGTCCACCATGGGCAATCCTGCTGGTATTTGAAATTCTGGGAACAGAGCTTCCAGCACCATAACAATACACAAACCATTATAGTACAACCAACTGACAGATGAGTGGAGGATATCTATATCTATATATGGAGAGAGAGAGAGTAAAACTGGCAATGCAGTCTGATTAGGCAGTATTCTGATAATCTGCTGCTAACAGAAAGTATCCCCACAAATAACATCTTAAAGTAATGATGATATCAATTTTGCTCACAAATCTGCAATCTGGGCAGAGCTCAGTGAGGACACTAGTTTTGGCTTCATCAAGCATTAGCTGGGGTAGCTCAAAGGACAGAGGCTGCAGCTCTCTTAAGACTCACTCCCTCACACGACTGATACTTCTATTGGTTGGAGCTCAAGAAGAACCCTATATGTGACATTTTCATTTGGCTTGGTCTTCCTTGCAACATCCTGACAGGGTCCCAATGGTGAACAACCCAATACGACCAGGTGGAAGTCACAGAGCAACACTTCTGCCATAGTCAAAGGCCTGCCAAGATGCAAGGAAGAGGGAAAGCAGGCCCTGTTTCTGGAAAAATGAACACAAACTCATCTTGTAACAAGAGAATGTGCGATGTGCAACATTAGGACAGTCATCTTTGAAGGACACAACCTGCCATGAGCCAAGATACAGAGACAGATTTCTATGAAAGCGAAAGGGCAGGACTTAGACTTAAAGATAAAGCCACAGACTTCATAGGACAAGAGCAATAGGGAGACAAGCAAAGGAAAGCTCTAGGACGCAAGCCTAACATGGCTAAAGATAGGGACAATGTCAGGACTGAACTGGATGCAAGCAGACACCTGTGCAAGGCAGAACCCGTGAAGTTGTGAGTGCCTTCAAAGCTAAGTCAAAGTACATTGTGGCGTGAGAAGGGAAGGAGCAGGAGAAGGAATTAATGGGTAGGTTTATGGAATTTGTAGGTCTGGAGACAGAGCATCAGGAATAGCTGGGTTCTGGCACTCAGTTGATACCATCAGAGTTTGAACCTTTTCCTTTCAGAGCTGTTTCCTTTTGAGTTTCACGCAGGCTTCCTGATGACAGCTGTAGTTTTATCTAGAAGCTCAGGAATTCTATTAGAGAGAGGCTCTTTTCCTTTCTAATCATTGGTGGTACTATCAGGTAAGCATTGGATTGCTAACTGCAAGGTTGGCAGTGCTACCCTACCAGCTACCTCATAGGGAAAAAGATGGAACTTTCTGCTCACATAAATATTTACAGTCTGAGAAACCCCACAGGGACCTTCTATGATTCAAAATGGACTCATTGGCAATGAGGAAATTGTTTCTGGGGCATTTTTTAGGGTTAGATATCATTAACCTAGCATGAGTCTCATACTGAGTCTGACCCAGTCCCTTTGGACAGAGGAAAGTCATGCCCTGACTAGCCAGGCCTGGAGCTGGCAGATTGGGTCAATGCCAGCAGAAGCATGGAGATGGAGCATGGTGGAAGAGTGATCCCAAAGATACAAGCCATGTGCTGTGAGTGGAAGAAGGGCAAATGAATGCTGCATTAATTAACCAGTCATTGACAAAATGAGGTTGCATGACAAATGGCTCCAAAACCCAGCAGTTCAACAAACAGCCCAACCCCTTCCCTCCCACACACACAGTTCTTAAAATTCAGGATCAGGGAGATTAACTGGAACTTTGAACTTGGCACTTCAGGGCTTGGAAGAGGTGACAGTGCATGTAAAGGCCTTGGGGCAGGAGAGATCTTGGTGTGACTGAAAGCCCAGAAGAAGACTAATTTGGGGGAGGTGAGATAATAGGAATGGAGTTTTCAGTGAGCATTTCCTTGAGAGCCTTCAAGCAAAAGCGATTTTTCTATATTCATGTTTTAGAAGTAGATCTCCACCCATTGTGTAAAGCTTTGGGTATTGGATTGGTGTCGGTATGCAGGGAAAAAATAAATGGGCTTGTTATGGATTAGGAGCCTGTGGTAGTCACCTAATCTTGTGTCAAGTTAAGGATTAGGAGTGTAGGCGTGGAGTTTAGGCTGCCAATCTGGAGATAGTCAGTGAGATTTTTATGTGGGCATAGCCTCCTTCTGAGAACTCTGAGAAATCTGGTACTTCCTCCTTGGAGGTGGAAGACACCTCTCTCTTTCTCTCTCTCTCTCTCTCTCTCTCTCTCTCTCTCTCTCTCTCTCTCTCTCTCTCTCTCTCTCTCTCTCTCTCTTTCTCTCTCTCTCTGCTACTCCTTGGGAGACATTGCAGAAGGCAAGCCAAATGGATGCGACCAGACCTCTGAAGCCAAAGAAGCCTCAGAGAGATCGCAGCCAGCACTGAGATGCTTACAATGCCACTGGATCCACAAGACTTTCTACCCATTGGCCTGTGATTATCCTGCATTCAGCATCACTGCACATGTTTTATGGGTCTGAAAAGGAATTTATAGATTGGTATCAGACATATGGGCTAATACCAGACTTATGGATTTGATGTGCACTGGGCTGGGACGTTTGCTTAATGTACAATTACTGTTTGATATAAAACTCTCTCTCTGGATTTATAAGGTAGAATTAGACCAGAACATGTACTCTGGTACAGAAAGGAGCTGGAAACACAGGGAATCCATGACAGATGATCCCTTCAGGACCAGTGGTGAGAGTGGCAATACCAGGAGGGTGGAGGGAAGTTGGGGTAGAAAGGGTGAATCGATTACAAGGATCTACATAAAATCTCTGCCCTGGGGGACGGACAACAGAAAAGTGGGGGAAGTGAGATGTTTGACGTGTAAGATATGACAAAATAATTTATATATTACCAAGGATTTATGAGGGAGGGGGAGGAGGATGGAAGTGGGGAAATGAGGAGCTGATACGAAGGGCTCTAGTAGAAAGCAAATGTTTTGAGAAGGATGAGGGCAACACATGTACAAATGTACTTGACACACAATGGGTGGATGGATGGATGGATGGATGGATGGATGGATGGATGGATGGATGGAATGACTGTGATAAGAGTTGTATGAGCCCCCAATAAAATTATGAAGGGTTCATAAGGAGTGGGGAGTGGGGAGGGAGGAGAAAAATGAGGAGCAGGTGCCAGGGGCTTATGTGGAGAGCAAATGTTTTGACAATGATGAGGGCAATGAATGTATAAATGTGCTTTATAATGGATGGATGGATGGATTGTGATAAGAGTTGTATAAATCCCTAATATAATGATTAAATAATAGGGAAATGATTTTTAAAAACCACCAACTCTCTCTCATACACATGAGTCTCCCTCGATTTTCCTCTAGCATACCCAGACTAATACACAGTTCGCCCCTGTCCCATAGGGCCGCTATGAGTTGGCATGGACTTGAGGGCAGTGGGTTTGTTAGGGCTTTGGAGTTCAGCAGGCCTTTGTTGGTGTGTTTGAGTCTATTTTTGTAGCTGTTGTTTGCAGGTCAGTGGCTCATCTTCCAGCACTCTATAGGACCATATTTTTTTGTGACCCATAGGCTTTCATTTGTTAATATTTGGAAGTAGATCACCAGGTCTTTCTTCCTAGTCTGCCTTAGGCTAGAGCAGTGGTTCTCAATCTGTGGGTTGTGACCCCTTTTGGGGTCCAGCGACCTTTTAACACGAGTCACCCGATTCATGGCAGTAGCAACATTAAAGTTATGAAGTAGCAAGGAAAATGATTTTATGGTTGGGGGTCACCACAACATGAGGAATTGTATTAAAGGAAGGTTGAGCACCACAGGGCTCGAGGTTCCACTGAAGCCTGCCCATCATTGCTGACCCTTCTGGGGTTTGTCATATCGGTGGCACAGCTTCCAATTTCACAGCAGCACTCTAGCTACCACTGCACCACGAACTGATAGACAGGTGGTGGACTGTTCTTAAAAGCCACCTGATTTACGATGCTTTGTTTTGACAGCCCTGGAAAATGGATACAGAATCTAGTTTCATAGTCAATGCAAGACACACCTTGGGGCAGTAGGGATGGCATGAAGTGAATAGATTCAAAGTATATTTTAGGGAGAGGAAGGATGACAGTTAATGCCTGGGGGGTGTGCAAGAAGAAAGGAAGCAGAGACACCATTGATATTAAGTGCCTGAGTTAAGACAGGAATTTCCAGGGAAGCTGGTGGGTCATGATGGGAGAATTTCACACTCCCCGGGGACAGGGGGAGCATTGATTAGTTCATATGTCTGCGCATCTTCTCAGACAATAGAGGCTTTGTCATCCTCAAATGAAGCATGCAGTTGGAGCTCAGAGAGGGCATGCAGTGCAAATGAAGACTGGGTTGGTTGAGATGGGTGGACCAGGGCCACTAGTCAATTCTGAGGAGCTTCAGAAAACCTGCCCAGTGTCTCTTGGAGAGTGGGCATGTCTCATGGCCACAGAGGGCCTTTTAATGTTTCGCCTCCCACTGCAGCAGCGAGAGGCTCTATCAGCTCATCCTGGAAAGGAAACATACTATCTGCCATCAGGTTCATTTCTTCAGAAAGGATGGAAGACTACAAATGAAAGACTACAGTTTGAAGGGGCCTTAGGCAGACTATCAGGCTCATTAAAGCTTCATTTATTAAAACTTCATTATTCAGAGACATTCTCCCAGTAGGATGTATGCTGGGGTGGGGGTGGGCATGAGGAGGAAGGCTTGGAGCAGGGTAGGGGAACAACCCCACACCCCCAAAAAATACCTTCCCAAGAAGCAATTCCAGTGGGCACAGATTAGAAAGAAGTTTCATCCTCTGGTCACTTGATGTTTGTCCCTCTCTTTTATCTGAATGCTCTTTCCACATTGCTCAGATGAATCATCAAATTTATATTAAAATGCAAGTTAGGAAGCATCATCCCCAACCAACCTTGTTCATCAAAATGGTAGTGCTCTCTCCGGGTACCATGAGTTCAGTTTGTCAACAAGCTGAAGCAGTTGAGCTGGGGCTCTGTGAGGCCCAGGAGCATGAGTTCATTAATATCCGACCCATAATGCCTTGCTGGGTTTATGCCAACAAAGCCCTGTCACTCCTTACCTTGGGATTTACTCACTCTTTGAAACAGGCATTTATTTACACACAGTTTGACCTCATGATGGTGTTCAGCAGATGTGGATCTTACTTATTTGCATTGTTCTGTGACAGTTGCAAAATTCGTTAGTGGCTCAGGGATCAATCCTCTGTGGACTGCCCCGAAGCTAGATGAAGCAAGCGGGTTCTCCCTGATTCATCCTCCCTCCTTAGCAATGCTTGCTAGTCAGGATAACATAGTGCCCATTAAAGAAACTGCCTGTGTCACTTTAAATTTGTGACCTGGGCGGGAGGGAGGGTCATGATCACAAGTGACAGAAACTGATGCTTGACTAACTTAGGGAAAAAGGCCTAATGGTGGATAAATGTTGGGAAGACAAGAAAATGTGGCAAATGCCTGGGCAATCTCAGGGCTGTGAAGCAGGTAATGGCGAAACACTCCTCCTGAGGCCAAAGCGTGCCCTCTGTAGTACATTAAATCACATTCACACACACCCATTCATGTTCACATGGGACCTGAGGCTATGGCCTTACTTGGAGAGGAGGTCTTGGCAGATGTGCTTAGATAAGTATTTCAAGAGCTCCATCTTTCTGGGTTTAGATTTCAGATGGATACTACATGCACTGATTGGTGTGTTCTTATAAGAAGGGGAGTGGGCACACAGAGACCCCGTGTGAAGACACTGGCAGAGATTGGATCAGTGCATCTATAAGCCAAGAAATATCAAGGATTAGCAGCAGTGACCAGAAGCAGAGAGAGGCTACTTTGATTCTCCTTCAGAGCTCTCAGAAGGAATGAATCTTGCCCACACCTTAATTTTAACCCTTTGTCCTTCAGAAAAGTGAGAGAACAAATGCCTGCTGTTTAAGTCACTCGATTGGTAGCCAGTTGTTACAGCTACCCAAAAGAACCATTATGGATTGATCTGTAGCCCCCTCAAAATATGTGAGAAATTTGAACCTTGGTGGACATGATCCTGTTTGAAAAGAAGGGAGTTCTTTTGTAATATAAATGAGGCCGTATGGCCACTGGAGATCCCTTCATAGAGGGGTTTAGAAGAGGAGATGGGCCAGTCAGGGTGCGAGGTAGTACCGATGAAGAACACAGCTTTCCCCCAGATCCTGTATGCTTCCTCCCCCCAATTACCATGATCCAAATTCTACCTTGCAGGGCTGGATAAGGCAGAGGTTGTACACTGGTGCATATGGGGGCTGGAGGCACAGGGAATCCAGGGTGGATGATACCTTCAGGACCAAAGGTGTGAGGGGCGATGCTGGGAGAGTGGAGGGTGAGTGGGTTGGAAAGGGGGAACTGATTACGAGGATCCACATGTGACCTCCTCCCTGGGAGATGTACACCAGAGAAGGGGGGGAATGGAGACTCGGGATAGAGCAAGATATGACAAAATAACAATGTATAAATTACCAAGGGTACATGAGGGAGGGGGGAGCAGGGAGGGAGTGGAAAAAAAAAAAAAAGAGGACCTTATGCAAAGTGCATAAGTGGAGAGCAAATGCTTTGAGAATGATTGGGGCAGGGAATGTGCGGATGTGCTTTATATAATTGATGTATGTATATGTATGGATTGTGATAAGAGTTGTATGAGCCCCTAATAAAATGTAAAAAAAAAGAAAATGATTAAGGCAAAGAATGTACAGATGTGCTTTATACAATTGATATATGTATATGTATGGATTGTGATAAGAGTTGTATGAGTCCCTAATAAAATGTTTAAAAAAATGAGGCCATATGAGAATAGGCTTGAGCCTAAACCTAAACACTTCTGAGTTAAAGGCCAGGATAGACCCAGTAACACACAGTACGGGGAGAAAGATAGCGAGGAATGCCAAGGAACTTTCTGGTATCCACAAAGAAGGACCCTGACCTAGAGTCGCACCCCAAATTTGAACCTGTAAGCTCCAAAGCAGGGGGAAAAGTGTTTTAAGGCTACTGACTTGTTGGGTAATTTTTGGTTAAGGAGATTAAGACAGAAACTTAAGACATCCTCCAATCCTTCCTCTGGCTTCGTTCCATTTTTCTCACATTCAAGAGTCCTCCTAGAGGATTCAGTCAGGTTGTTGTTGTTGTTGTTGTTGTTGTTCAGTGTCATAGTGAGGGTTTGGATTCATTGTGACCATACATACAACATAATCATACACTGCCCGGTCCTGTACCATTCTCACAGTTGTTCTTAAGTTTGAGCCCATTGTTGCAGCCACTGTGTCAATCCCATTTGTTGAGGGCTTTCCTCTTTTTCATTGCCCCTCTACTTTCCAGAACACGATGTCCTGCTCCAGGGACTGATCTCTCCGGACAACATGTCAATGTTAAGGCGAAGTCTCATTATCCTTGCCCTGAGGAACATTCTGGCTGTACTTCATCCAAGTTAGATGGGTTTGTTCTTTTGGCAGTCCATGGTACATTCATTACTCTTTTACATCACTACTAATCAAATATATCTATTCTTCTTTGGTCTTCCTTATTCAGTGTTCAACTTTCACATGAATATGAGACAGTTGAAAATACCATGGCCTGGGTCAACCCGCCCCAGTCCTCAAAGTAATCTCTTGCTTTTCAACACTTTAAAGAGGTCTCGTGTAGCAGATTTGACTAGTGAAATGTGTCATTTGTTCTCTTCTCTGCTGCTTCCATGAGAATTGATTGTGGATTCAAGCAAGACAAAATCCTTGACAATTTCGATCTTTCCTCCATTTATCATGATGTTATCAATAGGTCCAGTTGTGAGGGTCTGGGCTTTCTTTACATTGAGTCATAATCCAAACTGAAGGCTTTAATCAATCCTTCATCTTCATCAGCAAGTGAATCAAGTCCTTCTCATTTTCAGCAAAATTGTGTCATCTGTATAATGCAGGTTGTTAATAGGCCTTCCTCCAACCTGATGCTCCATCAGGCACTGCCCCTTAATGAGTTTAGGTCATGAAGGATAGTCCTCCATAGGCACATTGATTATTACACTACCACCCTCACATAATAAATTCAGAGAGAGAAAATTTCCCCAAAGCAATGGAAAGCTTACTAGAGAAGTGGAGGGTGCTAAAAGCCAAAGGTGACACAAACCGGAAATCAATACTAGTTTTCAATACCTGCAGTCATCTAATAGTTCACTGCACTATCTAAGGAAAGGTGAGGAGAACTGGGGCAATTCCATTAAAAAAAGACAATGCAGGGTATATAAGTCCGTCATTCCTCTGGAGAAGAAAAACACATAGTTGGGTTGTAGAGCTTTGTTTGCTAATCAACCGAATGTAGTTGTAAGGCAGGGGTGTGCGTGTACGCGTGTGTGTGTGTGCGTGCGTGTGTGTGTGTGTTGAAGGGAGGGGCTTGCCATTCTATTTCATAGCCAGGAGAAAGATGAGCCTCTTCCCATATCTTTTGCTCTGTGGCAAGTTACTGATCTACAAGGAACTTTTATTTGACAAGGACATTGCTGAGAAAAAAACGGGAAGCTTGTGTTCATCTCTGCTGAGAGGTGGAGTCAAAGAGATGGGCTTTATGACAGACACCCTGATCGTGCAACCAAACTATGAAATGGCCTCATACATTCAACACACATTTGCTGCACCTCCCCAGTGTGCTGCCCAGATATTACCAGGCAGAGTGTTTTATGGGCAGCATTTTAGAGTTAGGCAGGCAGAGGGAGTGTCTTTGTGGGTGTTGCCTTTACCAGTCCTTGGATTGTTCTGGGACAGGCATGCCTTTTTCCTCTAAAGTAACTGATCGCGTGTAAAGAAGGAGTCTCCTCAGTAAGACGGGTTGAACCAAACCCAACCTATGACAATCATCTCAATTGGAACACATAGCGACCCTATACAAATACCCGTAGGGTTTCCAAGTTTGTAACTCTTTTGGGGGGTCAACTACCATATCCTTCTCTTGCAGAACCACTACAGAGTTGAGCGTTGTGTTAGCAGCTGAATGCTTAATCACTGTGCCCATTTTGTTTGCTGAGCCGCCCTCAAAACACTGAACAGTTTTTCTGGGTACCAAGTATGTCCACTTCTATATCTGGCCTAGGGTGTTTTCTCCAAGTTGATAGGAGGTTCAAATCAGTTACTAGGGGTTTGGCAGAGTCAGTATGGAAACTGGGAGGGTGTGTGAAATTTGAACCAGAGTAGAACAATTCCAAGACACTTCCTAGGGATTCCTGGCATATAATATGCAAATGATAGTCAAGATATATAACTGTGTCTCTGTTCTTGGTTCTGTCAGTACCTGGTGTGGCCACAAAGGAGAAACCTGGTCTCCTGCTATTTTGAGCATCTAGTGTGAATGACAGGAGATAAGTCACATGCTAATGAACCCTGGTGGTGTAGTAGTTAAGCACCATGGTGCCCGGCTATCAAAGCATATAGCGTCTGGGGTCTTAAAGGCTGGAAGATAAACAGGGGGCCATGTAGCTAAGAAACAACAAAGTCCACATGGAAAAAGCACACCAGCCTACACCAACATGATCGCTGAAGACAAAGCGGGTGCATAAGCACATGTGAGCATGTTTTCTTGATGTGCACTCACCCTTTATATACAACTCTCTTATACATACGTGTTTCTGTGGATTTGTTTCTCGAATGCACCCAGACTAACATAAGCAGCGTGGAACGCATTTAAGAAGCCTAGACAAGGGCAGGGCAGGATATTCGGAGGGACTGGATCCAGAATTTGAGAGGAAGGAGCCCTGGTGGCAAAACGGGCTGCTAGCTCGCTGTCCCAGGGGGGACAATGAGACTGCTGGCTCCCATGAAAATTTACAGTCTTGAAAACTCCATATAGGGTCACTGTGGTTGGAATCCACTGGACGGCAGTGACCTTTTGGGATTGAAGGTGGAAGCCACCAATGACTTCCTGCCATTGAGCCAAGGAGCCTCAGGAGAGTGTGTGAACTTCTGGAATGCAGTGAACAACCTCTGCACATCTGCTTTTCGTGCTGCCCAAGTCATGCCCTTGGCCTTTGCTTAAACATATTCATCCAGAAGTGAACCATCACAGCTGCTCCCTCGGGAAGCTGGGGGCTGAGCTCTCTGGTTCCACTCTGTCAGCATTTCTGGTCCGGGTACCTCCCCTCTTCCCCGGCACAGGCAATGTGCTTTTGGAAGCAGTGCTCCCTGGGTAGTGGGTGTGATTTGCCTCCTCTGGCCTAACATGATGAATGCTGAACTTTACCTAGCCCAGGGGAAAACTTATTATTTAAAGTAAGCTTTAGACAGAATCTTTAGAAAGAGAAATGGTTAACTTTATGTACACAATTACTCCCCAACACATAGGCTCAACCTCATAGGCTGTGGATGACCTTGAGCAGGTGCTCAGTCACAATGGTTTTCTATCAGGATTGAGAGTTCAGCTCTCTCAACTCTCCAACTGGTTATTAGCACCATAGTCTCGTTTCTATTTTTGTATTTACTTTGTTTTTAGGGGAAAAAGACTCCCAATCCAACTATATTTTATTAGGAACACCTTTGCTAAGTTTTACACAAGAAAAAGGCACAAACTGCTGTTCTGGATGAAGGAGAGCATCCGCATGAGGCCACAATGGTGTTGGAAGGACCCACAGCCACAGTGACTTAAATAAAATGACACCCATTCTGTCCTGCTGACTCTGACTCATAGTGACTCTGTGTAGGGATCCTGAAGTTGCTACCTTTACAGGAAGCAATAACCTCATCTTTCTCCTGTGGAATGACTAGTGGCTTTGAACCAGCGACCTTGCTCTTAATAGTCCAACACTATCCAGCATTACCACCTGGGCTCCTGAAAACTTAAATAAGACATAGAAAACAAACAACTTTGTCACAAAATTGTGACTGAAGACAGATCAATTCATGGAGTTTCAGGAGGGCCTGTGAGAGCATGAGCGGGACCTTCATTGGGATGTGCACACTACCGTATATCGTTGAGTGTGGCCCGGGGAGTGGACGCAAGCACACTGCCTGAGGGACAAGCTTTCCACTGCCAGTCAGAGTAGGAAAGAACTCAATGGCGGCTGAATCTGTGGCCCCTCAAAATGGATGTAGGGTCTCCACATAGACTCTCACTGTGAGCCACAGCCTATTGCTCAAAATTTAAGCTCAAATACGACTTAAACGCCAAACATTCTGTTTCCTTAAAATAGGGTACTGCCAGGATCAGCTAGAAGTCTGCATGACCTATCAGATCTCAACGCCGATCTCAAATCACTTCACATGATCCATTCTACCAGTCATGTCAAGGACAACTAGAGGTCTGCATGAGCGAGCCCAAATCGCCTCCTCACTTACCCATTCCAGAGGCTGTGCCTGTATAACCTATCGACTAACACATTCCCATATGCCGTGGTTATGAAACCAACCATCATGCTGGAATAAGGACCAATCACGATGCAAGGGTCAGGATCAATGGGAAAGCAAAATAGGGGCTGAGGGGAGCCAAGAGGGGTCGCTTCACTCAATCCCTAAACCTGATCTAATGTCACTAGACTGGGGTCTTCCTCACATCTCAAGGGCACCCGATTCATGATTGAAGTGAATTGTGCTTATTCAATCTTTGTTCTGCTTGCTGTCCTGCTGTGCTGCATCCTCTTCTTGCTTTTTTGTGCATGGCTCCCTCTGTTGTGGTGACAAATGGCTTGAGATGGATTTGACATAGGGAGAAAGCCCACCCACATCAACTGTCACCAGAAGCAGACACTAAGTCCATTTCTCTCACCTCACAGAACTATGCACACTAGACACTGGTAGGGCTGCCTGGGAGGGGAACCCTTAGTGCAGTGGTTCTCAACCTGTGGGTTGCGACCCCTTTGGGAGTCATATGACCCTTTCACAGGGCTCACCCAATTCATAACTGTAGCAAAATTACAGTGATGAAGTAGCAAGAAAATCATTTAATGGTTGGGGGAGGGGGGCATCACCACAACAAGAGAACCTGTATTAGGAAGGTTGAGAACCACTGCCTGAGTGTGTTTAGGACTTTGCTGCCCTCAAGGTCATCAGACATTCCTGAAGGCAGAGCCACTGCAGGAAGCCCTTCTGGGAAATGCCCTGAAGACAGGTCTCAACCAACTCCACCCTCACCCTCTGAGATCCTAATCATAGGACGCATGGAAATGCTCCCTGCCACTTCGAAGGCTGTAAGTCCATGGGAGCAGAAAGCCTCCTCTTTCTCCCTTGGAGTGGTGGCTGGTGAGTTCAAACTGCTCACTTTCTGGCTAACATAACCCACAGACCAGCTCCCCCTGAGCTCAGTTTGGTTTGCCGCACAGCACACATTGTTTGGAACCTTCTGAAATAGCTATGCACATGTGCAGGTTGGGGGGATTTCGCACAAGATGCAGTTTTCCACCCTCTCTTGGCAAAAATAATTTTTGCAAAAGGCTTGTATTCTCTTCTGGATCTGAGTAGCAGCTACTCTCATGAAGTCATAGCACATACATTCATGCTACAGTCCTCCCAACTCCCTAATATCTTACGCCGAGTCTGCTCCATGCTTTTCTGTGTCCTACATGGCAGCTGTAGGCACCCAAGGCATGGGCTCTGCAGCCTGGGTCCAAATCTCTCCTTCCCACTTCCTCACTGTGTGGTCCTAGGCTCATGACTTTATCATTCTGTGCCACTGATTTTTCATCTGTAAAAGGAGGCCAAATAGAGTCCACACATAGGCTTGTTAAGTGGAATAATTGAATTATTATACACAAAAAGCTTAGAACGGTGCTTGGCATCTTGCAAATACTATTAGGTGGTTTAGCATAGGGACTGGGTCATCCATTACATATGCTCAGGTTCAAACTTCCGGCCAGGAAGGGGTGGTACACCTAGGTGGGCATTACACCTGGATTGGCCCATCTGGGCCAGGTGAATTCAATCCAGCCATTGGGGTTGACCATGACCGTCAACCATGCCTCCCTATGGAGGAATTGAAAAGGCAGGATCTTGACCGCTCCGATGTCTCCCTTCACCCACTTTTCTGTTGTCCGTCCCCCAGAGAGGAGGTCACATGTAGATACTTGTAATCAGTTCCCTCTTTCCAATCCACCCTCCCACAACCCTCTCAGTATCACCACTCACAAATTATCAAGGTTTCTTGAGGGATGGGGGAGCGGGGAGGGAGGGGAGAAATGAGGACTTGATGCCAGGGGCTTAAGTGGAGAGCAAATGTTTTGAGAATAATGAGGGCAATGAATGTACAAATGTGCTTTACACAATTGATGTATATATGGATTGTGATAAGAGTTGTATGAGCCCCTAATAAAACGATTTTTAAAAAAAGAAAAAAAGGCAGGATCCCGGAGCCCACTGAGTGACTTTCTCTCCAGCAGCTTCTAGGTAGGCTGTGCCCCGTGAGGGGCCCCGAGGTGCCTGTGTAAACCTGAAACTTATTCTCTCAAAAAACCCACTTGGATCACAATCCAGGCTTCGAATTGAATTCTTTCTCGCGCGAAGCCAAGGCCTGAGGTATATCTCTCCCAGGAGAGATCTAACAATAGTATCTCTTATTATAGCATTAGGAGCCCAGGTGGTGTAGTGGACTGTGCATTAAGCTGCTAATCGCAAGGTCGGGGGTTTGAACTGACTAGCCCGTCCGTGGGAGAAATATGAGGTTGTCTATTTCTGTAAGGCAGTGGTTCTCAACCTTCATAATGCCCCCACCCTTTAATACCGTTCATGTTGTGGTCACCTGCAACCATAAAATTATTTTCATTGCTACTTCATAACTGTAATTTTGCTATTGTTATGAAATGGTTGACCCCTGTGAAAGGGTTATTTGATCCCCAGAGGGGTCGCGACCCACAGGTTGAGAACCGCTACTGTAAGGATTTAAAGTCTCAAAACCCCAAAGGGGCAGTTCTTTGTCCTATTGGGCCGGTATGAGTGGGAGTCAATAAAATGGTAGTTAGGTTTTTTTCTGCATCAGTATCAGATTCTGGTGGCAATCTTAGTCATCACGCATTGTGGTCTGGTTTGAACTCTGGTAGATCTGTGGGAAATGACTGCCCTGGTTTGAGGTGAGGGCCACGGTGCTTCAGTGGTAGATCTCTCATCGTCTTTCACCGGGAAGACCCGGGTTCGATTTGCAGCCAATGTGCCCCAGACTGTCAGTGAAAGTTTGTGTGTTGCTATGACACTGAGCAGGCTTCAGGGATGTTTCCAGACTGAAATAGAATAAGGACGAAAGACCTGATTATCTCCATCCACACATCGACCTATGGCCCTCCACGGTTGGCTTCCCTTCCCAGCCCTGGTGATAGCACAGACTGGCATAGTTTACTCCGCTTCCCATGAGGTGTCCATGAGAGGCTGACTCGACAACCACGGTCAAGATCAACAGCTTGAACTCCTTTCTGGGTCTACAGAAACAAGAACAACCTTCTGAAAGGAGGTCGCATTGCTATTTGGGACTGGGAGAATGCCTTTGTGACAAGGATTGTGCTCTGGATCCCAAAGGCGACTTTTAAACACAGCCACATAGCAACTCCGGAAATTGCCATAGCAGAAGCCAGGTTTAAAAAAAAAAAAAGTTCTACTGGCTTGCTCAAAGGAGGCCAGAGTTGGATGGGGGTGGGGTGGGGTGGGAGACTCCTCTAAAAATGAACAAATTTGTTTGCTTACATATTTGTCATGTCTTTTGGGCCTGAAAGAAAGGGGGGGAAAAGCAGACGAGAGGAGGAAACGGCGACTGACAGTCATCTTGTTGGTATTCCCACAGCATCCCCTCCTTAGGCACTTGCTGCCATCTCATCCAACTCCACTCAGTATATTTTCACCCAGCAATGATGCAGAAATGTCTGTGTACTCCAGTGTTATTGTAGTCGGGCAACGTTTACGGGTTTGACTTTCAACTCAGCATGGCAGGACGTCAAGAAGCAATTATAACCAGCACCTGCTCTGTCTGTGCGGTGGGCAGGCAGTGACGGATCCCCAGCTTCCAGAACACTAGTGCCCCCTCCCAGCTCAGGATAATGACGGTGACACTCGGCCTCCTTGTTGTCTGGGGGAGCTCTAGGAGCTCTCCTCTGAAACCTCATGTTATTGGCATTTCTTTGAGTGAACACATCAAATTAGTGACTGTAAAGGAAGGTGTAGGAGATGATTATTGGTGACAAGACAAGCCTCAACCACTTCCAGAGAGCATGTCTCCTAAGTGCAAAGTATGGAGAGGGAGGAAACAATTGACCACAAATGGAACAGGCTCTGAGTCTCGCCACACAATGTATGTGCATGGTCACTGAGGCGCCAACATTATGGCTGGAGGACGGATATGGTTTGTGCAGCCGTGATTGCCATCCAGAACGTGCCGTGCTATTGTGAAAAACGATTTTTTTATTCTGAGCAAATCTCTGCTTCCACTTGCTTTAATGCTTCGCCAGAGAGCCAGGGACTCTGGGAGGGGTGGGGACGCACAGGGCTGGGCTGACCTCAGGAACTCATGTGTAAAGGGCTTTTTCTCACTTGGAAGCAGGCTGGGTTCACAGCTGTTCTTTCTGGTAAAGCTTGTTTCTGAACCTTGCCACGTCTGAGTCCGAAGAGGGAAATGAAGGTGACAAATGCTGCGAGGAGCCCTGGGCACATCTTGGCTATGGTCCTGCTTAAGTCTGTTTCATTTGAATCCCAGTTTTACCTTTCCTCCTTTCTGGGTTCCGAAGCATCAGATGGTTGCCAAACGCTTCCACGGACAACTAAAGCTGAACAAGGTGCAGGCAGATGAAGAGCAACGGGAGGTTGGTGTTTGGGAGACTGAATACTTGGGCTTCCTAGGCCAGTCCAGCTGGTGGTTAGAGCCCTGTTTCAGATTCCACTGAAATCTCCTAGTGTCCAAGGACCAAGTGGCTCCTAAGTCCAGAATTTCTGTTACATGTCTCACCAAGGAGAAGCTGGGCCCAAATGCATTGAAGAATAAAGCAGGAGCTTGGCTTGTGAATCCACTCTCTGATTCTGAAATTTCAAAGGCTCCGTGCACAGACATTTCAACACTGAAAGCACAGCAGGGAAAATCAAAGACTTGGGCTTCCTCCTTGCCCCTCTTTTAGGGATTTTATGGTTTTCCCAGGCGCCTCCCAGAGCCGAGTGTTGTATAGGTCATGTTTAAAAATGTCGTAGTTCTGAGGGACTTGCTGTTCTGCTTTCTTTTGCAAGGAGACCCGGTTTCTTGTCTTGTGGCCAAACACAGAGCACAGATGTCTGTGGGCCCCCTCCCTTTCCCCTGACCTTTGCTCTCTTCTCTGGATACCCTACTGACCTGTTCTCCCTTACAAGATCTGAACTGCTCACACACTTCGTTAAATTCTCATCCTAGCGAGAAGCATCCGAGCATCTTATTAGAGCCTGTATGAGTTCTGTTCTGGATGCCTATTTGTGTAACTTCAGGTCTCTGGCATGGAAACGTCCCATGCCCACAGACCCACACAGGTAATATAAACTCCAACAGTAGTTTAAGGTTTAAGGTGGTCACAGGGAACACTGGGGCCCGTGTCTCCTGGTGAACCCCTCAGGCTGTCTAAAGGGGCTAGTTCCATCTCAATGTAGCCATGCAGGAATGTAGACCGGTTAGGTAGCAAGACAAGGGGTTGTTCCTCTCCATGCTTAGGGGGCCCCCTACAGGAGGTTGGAAGCCAATGCGGGCTAAGCCCAAGCCAGGAGAGCTTAATTGATGCCTCCCAGCTGAAAGCCCTTACAAGGCTGGAATCTGGAGACCACCGCCCCTTCCCTTCAGCTGCTTCTCTGCCTTCCACTCAGCAGGGCTGAGTGTGCAGTGTCATGAGGGTGCCCGTGTTCAGTTTAGTGTAACGCCGGAACCTTCTTCTCTCATGTCTATAAACCCACTCGGATTACCACCCAGGCTTTGGTGTGAATTTCTTTCCAGTGTGTAGCCAAGGACCGAGACATTTCCCACCCGAGAAACCTAACAGACCCAGACTTACAATATACCCATATTTGTATTTATAAGGCAAGAGGTGACCAGGTCTAGACAATAATGGTGAAGAGGGCCCTGGGTTTGAGAAAGATTCTGAAGTAGAATCCATAACCCTTAGAAATGTATTGGCCTTAGGGGAGGGGCAAAGAGGGCTGGATTGAGAAAGTCTCTGGCATCCAGTTCTGACTTGACTTCTGGATCCTGAATCCTTCAGGGCCATGACCTTGCCCTCCAGCCAGACCTTCCAATAGCCATCTTCTCAGAGCCTTGTTAAGTTCTCATAATACATTACACCTGCCATCCTGTGAGCAGCTACCAAACCCAGGCACTTTTTTCAAAGACAAGCTCGCTCTCTCTACCCCTAAGAGCAGGTAGTTTGGGGATGATGGATATGAGATACCACAGAAGACAAATTTGTTATCTTCCATGGTGCACAGAACATGCTGTCACAACCAGGACTCGTGACAATCCCTCAGTTTCCTAAATTGCTTCACTGCTACTTTTAATTAAGCCTCATTAGATTGTCATATCTTGATAAGAGGGATGACCCTGAACTAGATGCATAAATTAAAGCTATCCTCATCCTGTGCTTTTATATGAATGTGTTAATTATTTTTGTGATTAGGGAGAATAATGGAGGGATGGAGCAATACCAAACGGAGTTTGACAAAGTGTTGGTGTTTGCTGCGGCAAACATGGTGCGTGTCAGACACAATCCGTCACCCAGGGAGTCTGCCATTAACACCAAGGGACAAAGGTAGGATTCCCTGTAATAAATAACCTTCCTCCCAGATGCTAATGGAGACCCAGCAGGACCCACTGTTGTGTTGTCGCAGTTGTACACGGGCCCTTAGAGGAGACAGAGCTGGTGTTTGAAACGAGTCTTGTTGGCCCCCGGTTGGCTCACACATTTGTTTTTTAAATGGCATAATCACTAACATTTAAACACAGGGTGATGTCACGTAACAATCTGCAGCTTCTGAGAAATGGAGAGGCCCTACTTTGCTGGTTGACAGTGCAGAGGGACTGGGGGAGCAGTCAGATATGGTGATCAGAGTTTGGAATCCTTGCTTTCCAAGTACATGTGTCAAGGAGTTCAAGGGTTCAGAAATTTAGGAGGGAAGTTCCAGAAGACAAGTTTGTGTGGTCGATAATAAACCAATATAGGGGTTGAGATTTCAATCTGTTGGCTATTTATTTTGTGCTTGGTAGCCAACCAGCCCAGAATTCCTGACCTCGCCGACCTGTGAAACAAGGACCATTCCAGAATGAAATAGAAGCAAGCACGGAAGTGAGGGCATCCATTACCCCGAATGCATACGGGTCAGGAACTAAGTGCTTTCTGTAGAACAGCTCCAGAAGGCAGACCTTTGGCTGGAAAACCTGTTAGGGAGCTAGCATAGGGACTGGCAGGCCTATTACACATGCTCAGAGGTCCGAGCTACCGGCTCATGAAGCAGTGGCTCACTGCATGCTCAGCAGTTCAGGTTTCCAGCCAGGAGGGGGAGCTATGCCTGGGTGGGGCTGTACCTGCATTGGCTCACCTAGGCCAGGTGAATTCAATTCAACAATTCAGCCAATGGGGTCGACCCACGTCATCGACCACGCCTCCCTAACCGCTCATAAAACTCACGGGGATCCCAAACCAGGCCTCGCCGTGAGCTGTTTCTCGCGTGGAGCCATGGACCGAGGCACACCTGTCCCCGGAGAGGTCGAAAAGAAGCGGTGCTGTGTGATTTGGAGCTATGAGGTAAGCTGGCCCCAGGAGTGGGCCCTCCCATGTTGGTCTCACGGATTGGGGGCCCCTCTGGGCTCCTTTTACCTCACCACCCTCGGGAGAATTGTTGGGTTGAATTCACGGTGTTCGTCTTTCCGCCGTTTCTTGCTGGTGTCCGTCTTTGCGCCGTTTCTTGCTGGTGTCCGTCTTTGCGCCGTTTCTTGCTGGTGTCCGTCTTTGCGCCGTTTCTTGCTGGTGTGCGGGACTTGACGTGCCTGCTTTCCCAGGAACTCGCCTGCCTTCCCGGGCTGCATTTGTGAGGGGGCTGGGACGCTGCTGCCTGGAGGCTGGGAGGATTTTGACTCCAAAAGCCTTCTCGAGGCTCAGTGTATAAGGTTTATTTGGACGTGAAAACAGAATCAAAGATGCAATTAACGAAGTTTTAGAAGCAGGCTTTATTGAGAAGCTTGCGGGCAGGTTCAGCAACTCAGGGTATTGAGCTATTGAAGCCGCGCAGGGGGAAAAAATCCTGGCAGCGTTTTTATGCCCACTGCTGGCAGGCACAGCTGGGGAGGATCAAAGCTGGGGAGGATCTGCGCACACAGGTGCTTCAGAAGGGAGAAGGTCGTTAATCTTACCTATATGTCAGGGACGCGTGGAGTGACCATATCTTCAGAAAACATTCTGGCTTTGTGACGAGCTGGTTCCAGGAATTTGGGGTTGAGCTGGGGAGGGGAGGTCGGTTAGGGGTCAGCCTTGAGAGCTAAGATGGAGGTGCAGGACTCAAAATGGAGTCTGTTGTGCCAAGACTGGGAAACAGTGTTGTGCCGCGGCTCCGGCAAACAGCAGGCCTGGGGGCGCCTGCGTCCACCCTGTTGGTTTGGGCAGGACTCTGGCTGGGTGGCCGGCTCTAGGCTGGCTTTCGGCTAGGCCGCAACCTGGGGCCTCCATTTTCCCAGCCACGTGACTCCACTCACAGGCAGAATGGCACCACCTGTGTCTGTTGTAGCTACACTCCATTCCCAGACAGCAAACCGCCCAGACTGCCGGAAAGTTCAGCAGAACAAGTTTCATTTCCTGCTCAGGGACCAGACCATCAGCTCTCTTGAGGGGAGACTGAGCGGCCCCCCAGTCTAATTTTCCAAAGGTTTTTATACTTTTGCAATGTGCAGGTGTGCAAGCAGGCAGAGCTCAGAAGCGGGGTATTGTGGTTAGCCATTCTTAGTTGAACCAAAACTGCTCTGGTCGTTCTCGAAAGCCTTCTGAACATCCATTTCCTTCTGTACATTCCCTTGGGCTATGTCTGCACAGCCTAACTCCCCAGTATCAGCTAGTTCATTGCTAGTTCATAGCTAGTTTATTTACCATTCATAATGGCTTCTGAAAGCTCAAAATGACTTCTCTTGTCAAGGCTACTTAAGCTTTGCCCAGAGCTGCTATATACTCTCCTGTTCTTAGCCAAGTTCAAATCATTGAATCTTCGGTAGCCAGCCCAGTGTATGGTGGGCTCAGCACTAAGAGTTTTGTGGCTTGTACTTTCTGTGTAAGGAATGCCACTAGCTTATTGGTTATTACTGGACCAAATGTGAGGCTTAGCAGGAGGAGGATTAGGGACCGGCTAGGGCCGTTCATAGGGTAGTTAGCCAGGCTGACCAATTAAGTAGCTTTTCAAACAATTGGTTCCTCCATTTCTTTTCTTGACTCTTTGTTCTACTCCTTTCCTAACCAGGGCTCATCTATCTTTATTGATTACCGAATGCTTTGCATAGAATTAGTTTCTCCCAATGCTGTGCACAGCATTCCTTGTTTCCAAAAGAGCAAGTCAAGCCCTCGGCGGGTTTACAACACAACTGCTACAAGGGAGTCTAGGGATCTTTCTAAATGGGAGACAGGTTTTTTTTAATCCCTGTAGATCTAAAGCAATTTGCTGACTAAGAGTCTGATAGTTTAAGTTTCCTTGTATTAAAGCAACTGACCCGACTGCAGCTAATCCCATAATCCCAAGCCCTGTTACCAGTGGGACCAATACTGGGGCTCTTTGAACTCATCCGGAAATTCCAAAGTTATCCCTACACCTCCTTCACCAGAACACAGGTACACTTGAGGAGTAACATGCACTAGCACACAAATACCCGGGGAAAAGAGACAGGGTGTTCATCCTGTGGAACAAGTAAAGCAAGTACTCATTGGAGCAGATAACAAATTAGGATCAACATTTGGTTCAATGGGAACAGCTTGAAGGCAAAAATCTCGATATCTTGATATATTAAAGGGATACTTAGATGAATAAAAACACAGTCTTGCCCTTGCAAATCTTTTAAAGTGAGCTTAGACTTGAGTCCATACTAACATCACCTATAGACTGCTGCTTCGTGTAATCCTTTTTACTAACATTTCTAATTGGATTACACTCTGTACCAATAGTGCTATTTGTACCTGTGCCTACATAGTAAGGGGAAGCAGCAGTCAGACAAAGCCAACAATCAGCTGTAAGATGAGGATTTGAGTTCATAAATTGGAATACAGCATCCCGAGAATCAAACACAGAACCTTGAGGTGGCTCCTGAATGAGAAGGGCCCTGTGAATTGGGCTGGCAGTGAACGGGAAAGTTACTGGAGAGTCTGGAGGGTGTGGCAAAGGAATCTTAATGACACCAGCTGTGGCTCTTCAGGATTTATCCCGAGGTTTGGGCCTTTGTACGGATGGCAGGTTGCCATATTTTACTTTGCTGGATAGAAAAGGTTTCCCGGGATCTCTATCATTTACATAATGTTGAATTCCCCATGTTTTCCCGGTGAACCCAATAACGCTTGAATCCAATTCTTATTGGGTTATATTTGGAAACCATACACGTAGTGGGATCAAACCCTTCCGACTTGAGTCTCATTCTTGTAAAAATAATAGGGTCATCTTTAACAAGTTTCCACCCTGGTAATGTCCCTCCCCTTGGCAGTTAGGGAGTCCATGAGCCGGGCATATATAGACATGGTTTGTTTGGAGCCTTCTTTCTATAGAGGGTATTCCGCACCAATAGGACGGGATTCGAGTATAGGTCCCATTGTGCCCTTTACCTTTAAAGGATCCAGAATGCCAATTCTTTCCTAGCAAATCAAACAAATCAAAATGAAAACAGGGGGTCATACCCAGTATAAGAGGTTACATATTCACTGCTGGAGGTTAGAATAGCAGTCCACAGATGTGTTTGTGCTTGGGGGAAACACTGGGTGTTGTCAGCAATACTCAGAGAAAAACAATTAAGTTCTGTAAAGCCTTAATTTTGAGGGATTTTCCGTCTTTCTGGGTGTCCATCTTTCCAGGATATGCTCAGGGAGGGCTTTTTTTTTTTTTTACTTATGACTGAGGAATCCACGGCCCCCTCCCCACTATTTTAACTGCAGTTGGTGTTGTAAGTATCACTTGGTATGGGCCAGTCCACCTAGGTTCTAAGGTGTCAGGTTGGTGCTTCTTTACCCATGTCCAGTTTCCTGGTTGCACGTTGTTGGCTGCCTGTTCCCTTTCCCTTGGTTAGGCCCAAAATGAAGGTGTCAGAGCAGATGATTTGTCTCTCACCTGTTGCACAGCCTGCAGGCACTCGATGAGGGAATGATTAGTGACTTCCATTATTTCTACTTCCTTCAATCTTGGGAGGATTTGGGGAAGGTCTGCCAAACATAAATTCAAATGGGGACATGCTATTCACATAGGGAGCGCATCAGACTTGAAGTAGGGCAAAAGGTAAAGTAAGGATCAACCCAGTTCTCGACAGGTCCTAAATGCAACTTAACGAACAATTCCTTTAGGGTTCTGTTTATTTTTTCTACTTGCCCTGAAGAGCTTCCAGTTAATATTTAGAAGCATTGCTAAGACTTTAGTAATTTGAGCAATAAATGTTGGGCCATTGTTGGACCCCAAGGTGGTGGGAAGGCCAAATCTAGGGACAATTTTAGTTACTAATAATTTACACACAGTGGCAGCAGTTTCCTTCTTGGTTGGGATGGCTTCCACCCATCCAGAACAGGTGTCTACGAACACCAGCAAATATCGGTAGTCATACTTTCTAAATTTGATATCCATAAAGTCCACCTCCCAGAATTCTCCAGGACTACTACCTCAAGCTCGTGGTTGGGGTTGCTCCTTTTCTTTCTGGGGTTGTTTACCCGAGCACAGTGCAATCAACGGTGGGTGACATCTGCCACCCAGTGTCCAAGCCTGGGTATGTAAAAGTGCCTGAGAAGCAACTGAGACAATTTAGAGAGGATCCCAAATGCATACCTTCATGTAGTCCTTGAGTCAGATCTCTCCCAGAGCTTCTGGCATGAATCTTCTTCCATCAGGATGGACCAGCCACCCTGGATGCTCCCAGCCTTTTTGGCAGGCCAGCCCTTGGCTTATCTTTAGATCATTTTCTGAGTATGTAGGTTGTGGCTGTAACACTGGGGATGGCATGGTCACAGCCACTACCTTGGGGATTTGTGGTATAGTCCTGGCATTCGAGATCCACCGGTCCGGGGGACTGGTTAGGAGTGGTTGAACCATAGGTCCCCCTACCACAGCAATATCCTGTCCCAGTGTAAGCTTCCTAGTTTCTATGACTAGGATGGCCATGGCAGCCACAGCTCGCATGCAGCTCAGCCATCCTGCAGCTACAGAGTCCAGTTTCTTTGAAAGATAGGTCACAGGTCTCTTCCATGGCCGCAAGTTCTCAGTTAGCACTTCTTTTGCTGTGCCTCTGGCCTCACATAGACAATTGGAAGGGCTTTACTATGTCTAGTAGGGCAAGGGAGGTTGCCCATATGAGCGACTTTTTAAAGGATTCAAACGCTTGTTGTTCTACTTCAGTCCATTTAAGTTCTTTTTCCTTTCCCCAGTACTTGCATATAGGGGTTTCGTTGTTTTTGCAAATCCCAAATTCCACAAAGGACAGTACCCCACAGCTCCTAGAAACTCTTGCAACTGCTTCTTCGTCTCAGGGACTGGGATTTTGAGGATCGCCTCAGTGCGGCTGGGGGACAAGGTCCGTTTTCCCTCCTCCAGTTGGTAGCCTAGGTATACAGCTTTATGGACACACAGTTGAGCCTTTCTTGCAGATACCCTGTACCCCAATGGGCCAAGGACTATTATCAGGTCCTTGGTAGCCCGTTGGAATTCCTCCAGGGTTTTGGAGGCCAGGAGGAGGTCATCTGCATACTGGAGCAAGGTGGTTTGGGGGTGTTCCTCCTTGTGTCCCTGTAAGTCTTCACTGGGTTGATGTGCAGGGGACACGGGTATGGAGAACAAGCATCTTTAAGTCCAAAACAGTATAACAAATTCAGTTTGATGGGATAGTACTCAGGAGGATCTCAGGGTTTGGCACGTGGGGTGGCCAGTTTCTATCCTCTCATTTGCCTCTCTGAGATCCTGCACCGGTTGGAAGTCCTCAGTTCCCGGCTTCTGCATGGGCAGCAGGGGAGCATTCCATGTGGACTTGCAGAGGACCCAAATGCCTGTCCTCTTTAGTCTGCAAATGGGAACAGAAATACCCACTTTTGCTATCCAGGGAGTAGGGTTAGCTTGACACACCAGTGTAGCTGAGCTCAGAAGTTGTACGACCCCAGGCACCTGAAGTTAAGAAAGATCTGGCAGGTTGTTCTCTGCCCAAACAAAAGGAATATCTTTTAGTGATTTATCAAGAAGTTCCTTTGAGGAGGTCTCTTCTGCTCCTTGATAAAACACATATCACTCTGACATTGGAGTGGTGAGCAAAACTTTTGGCTTTTCAAGTTCAAGGGTTAAGGTGGTTGTAGCAGATGAGAAAGTAATTATGGCTGCCATTTTTCATAATAAGTCACGATCAATTAGGGGAAAGAGGCATTGAGGCATTACCAGGGTGAGCGTGTAACTGTCTCTTGTGCTAAATCTGTTATTCTGGCCGTTGTCCATGGGTGTGCTTGGGTCTGCCCTGGGGCCCCTGTAATGAAAGCCTTTCCTTTTGACAAGGCACCTGTAGTCTTTTCTGAAACCAAGAAGGTGACCCCTTTGTCCACCTAGAAATTTACTGGCTGGCTCCCTACATGGAGAGTGAGCATGGGCTCTTTGGGGTCAAGTGAAACAGAGCCTGGACACCTTTATTCAGCTTCGAGCATTATTGTCTGTAGCTTCGATTTTTCTAGGCGAGGACTAGGCCCGTTCTCTCTAGTGGTGGCTCGTCCGCCTCTCCTGGGCTTTTCAAGGCACTGATTTTTCCAATGTCACTGTTTTGTATAGTAGGTACATGGATACTTCCTCAGGACTAGGCGAGTGAGAAGCGGGGTATTAGGGTTAGCCATTCTTAGTTGAACCAAAACTGCTCTGGTCGTTCTCGCAAGCCTTCTGAACACCCATTTCCTTCATGACATTCCCTTGGGTGACGTCTGCACAGCCTACCTCCCCAATATCAGCTAGTTCATTTACACTTCCTAGCTACTTTATTTTCTTTTCATGGTGGCTTCTGTCAGCCCCAAATGGCTTCACTCTTGTCAAAGCTGTTTCAGCTTTTCCCAGAGATCCTACACAGTCGCCATTGTAGCCGAGAGGTAACAAGATCTGTGACCATGGCCAAGATGGCACCCACCAGTCCACATGTGGAAGGGCGCTGCCTAGGGAGCTGGGTGAAGAGGCCTGGGAGTTAGCCCTGTTGGTTCCGGGAGCCCAAAGTTTCCCTTTTCCCCTCCATTCCCTTTGCCTTTCTCCTGGTTTTTCAAACAAGCTGCTCTAGCTCTATAATGCCAAGCACAAAATTGTCATAATTCTTAATGAAAACGTATCTGGTACCCAAATTATAAATGTGACAATTTGGTCACATTTCAAAAACACTGAAAACTTTATGCTTTTAAAATATATTTTGAATGTCATATATATTGATAACTATGAAAGTAAATAATAAAAACCAAAAAATATATTTCCAAAATTTAAAACTTGAGGCGTTATAGGGCTAGTGTTCTTCCAGATTTGGTTTGTTCCTTCTTACAGGCTGCTTTTCCGTGGCCCAGGCTTAGGCCAATGGCGTTCGGAAGCCTAGGCGGAGTCACTGTTATTTAGGCTTTCAGCGATGCTGCTTCAGGCACTTTTGGGGACAGCTCTTACTTAATACACAGCTCCTCTGCCATGATGTTCCAGCCAGAAATTCCAATTTCCTTTTAGGTTCCCTGAGCTGCCACGTGTCCCTTCCCTTGAGAGATTTGAGCATCAGCCCCGCCAGCAGGCGTCTTGGAGGGCCTTGGGGCCATCCCAAGCAGTGGTCCTCCTAGCCTGTTGTCCAGAAAAATGGTTGGACCTAAAGGTCGCCTTCGGCGACTAGTCCTTGACCCCTTCCCTCGGGCTGAGGCATGAGATTCAGGGCAACCCAGGGGTGTGCTCTCAAGTGGGGGTTATTGACCTGGAGGCAGCAAGCTGTCAATCGCCTCCTTGTTTTGTGCTTTCTAGATGGGACTTAGCAGCTTGATGCTCAGGAATTGCCCCCTTGCATGAATCGTGTCCAATTGGGATAGAGTTGATACAGAGAGGCTGGGCAAACAAAGCTGATAGATTCACTTTGCAACTCTATTTGGCCACAGTATCGTTTTGAGAAAGGAGAATGGTGGGCAGAGAAGGGTACGCTTTCCCTTCCAACCGTGATTCACCGGGAACAGTTCGGTAGAGTGCCGGGAAAGTGGGCGGAGATGCCAGAACTTAGAGCATTTCTCCTCTCGAGGAGCAGTAGGAGACCTTCATCCCCAGTGCACCCAGGAACCCCTAAGGCTGGCGTCCTCAAACTGTGGTCCATGGGGCATATGTGGCGCGATGCCATTTATCCCACCCTCGGGGTGTTTTTGCTGCCACTGCCTGTCCTGCTTAGCAGCCGACTCGTGCAGTGTGCATAGGAATTTGTCCATAGGTTTTTTGAAAACCATAGTCTGGCCCTCCAACGGTCGGAGAGACAATGAACTGGCCCCCTGTGTAAACAATTTGAGGACTCCTGCCCTAAGGGATCCTGGACTTCAGGTCACTATTGTCCCACCCCTGAACCCTCCCTGAACATTCTACCCCTAGTAGAGGCACCAGGGGCATTTGGTCCCCGGGTAACTTACAAGCCTTTTACTCAAATGGAACCCGAGAAAATTTAAAATGACACAGGCAGTTACTCTACTTTTGATCCCTGTTGAATCCGCCTGTAGCATCCCAATATTACAATTTAACCCTATAACACCGAGCATGACCTTTCCCTAACATTTAATCAAATGAATATAAATGTATATATATTGATAACTATGAAAGTAATGAATCAAAACGAAATTTTTTTTGCCCAAAAATTTAAAAGTGAGGCGTTATAGGGTTAAAAAGAAGGATGGTTCTTATCAGAGGGGCCAATGCCTTAGGATCATAAGTGAAGCGGTGATCCCACTGCACCCAGTAGTGCCCAAACCCTGGACCCAGCTAGGGGAAATTGTGCATGCTTTTACCCCTGTGCCGGTACTTAGAATGAACAAACACACACGCCTGATAATCCTAAGACTTTTTACTTACTTCCTGTGATACTCACCTACTTTCAAGGGACTCCCACCTCACAATCCTAGCCTTGTCTCAGTTAAATTGTTCACCCTTTTGTGCGTTTGTTGGTTTTTCCAGAAGTTCTCAAGTTACCAAAGCCCCTAATCCAATTATGCCAACTCCAGGACCACCATCTCCTGGACCACTTCAACCTTATCCAATCTAGCGCTGAATGGACAACCCCTCCCAGCAGAGCAGGAAGGGTGTGGACCCAAAGCCCCACTTCGCCCTTTTTTCCAGCAGGAAGTAGCTAGAGATGTCGTCGCCCAGTACCCCAAAGATTTGGGTCCACATCTCTTCAGGGTGGAAATGTTAGGTAGCTAGCATAGGGACTGGAGTGTCCATTACACATGCTCAGATGGCCCAGTTAGCGGCCCAGGAAGGAGTGGCACACTGTGCGTGCTCAGAGGTCCAGGTTTCCGGCCAGGAAGGGCAGGTCCACCTGGGTGGGCGCTGCACCTGCATCGACCCACTTAGGCCAAGTATATTCAATTCAGCCACTAGGATCGACCAGGGTTGCCCACCACACCTCCCTAACGCTCCTAAACCTCCCTTGGATCACAAACCAGGCTTTGGCATGAATTCTTTCTCACACAGAACCAAGGACCGAGGGATATCTGTCCCCAGAGAGATCTGACCAACCCAGGGAAGCTCTTTGGAGGCAGCAGGAGTGGACGTGAGTGGCTGGTGGATACTGTTCAGATGCATGGCTTTCTGCTTGGAAGGGTTTTCAGTCTCGGCTGACAGGATCAGAGGAGGTAGTATGTCTGGATCACATAGTATCCATGTCCACAAATGAGCTGCCCATTCCAAAGTCCAGACAGTGCTTTTGGAAAACACTGTGCTTTGGAATGTCACCCCTTGCAGAGGGCAGTGGGAGGGGCTGGGACCCAGGTATGCTGCCCCTTGCTCCCAGTTGCCGGTTTCTGGATCCTGATTATATCTCTCACAGGATCAGTTAGTGGGCTTGTTGTCTGCCTCAGGCTTTGTTCACCGAGGTCCTCCAGCTAGGTGGTGGTGTGTGTGCGTGAGCAGAGGCTTC